>NC_088223.1:51663804-51928804 GCF_036934945.1 Oncorhynchus masou masou
GAAGAAGCCAGGCACCCACTACATCCCTGTGAAGAGGAGTCTCTGACCTCATCCAAAAGATTGAGTGGGCAATGGTATGAAAGAGAAAGAGTGCCAATGTTTGTGTCAATATGTATTTGCTACCATGTACATTTTTGGATACTTGAAATGCAAATGCACGTTGTAATGAAGAATAGGATCTAGCCAGGTTTTTGTGGATATTTGATTAAGATATGGATTTCTTTATTTTCCCTACAGGGGAATGATGATGAAGCACAAGCGATAGCAAAGCAGGCCAGGCGATTGTACGACAGCTCGTACAACCTAACAGATTATACTGTTACTATTACAGTGTGGTACAGGTAATTGTCTTTATTTGCTATGCATGCCAATGCTAAATCAGTTCAGATAAATTAAGGTACTGTCATTATCCTTGATACTTTTACTGCAGTGTCAACTCTGATACTGTACTGTGTGTGAGAAAAAGAAACCCAGCTAGGAAAGTTCTCTTTCCATAACAGATGTACTCTGAGCGTCAGAACAACCAGCCCACACTCCAGACATGAAGCGGGTTCCCCAGCCATCCGACCAGAGTGCCCTTTGCAGCTGTCAGCAAGAGCCTCAAAGAGATGATCCCAGCCCGGAGAAGGATGAACACTGAACAACACTGTGAAAAGAAAGGGAAGAGACACTAGCTATTTCAATACAGAAAGTGCGCCTTGGACTTCTGCTTGCTTGTTGATGGAGATTCTATGCAATGAAGAAGTACTGTGTGACCAGGACTGCTTAGTGGATGTACCAACACTCATATAGACGATCAAATATTAAATGTGGTTTGAGCCAAACAGACTTTGTCACAGCTCACTTTACTGGGCCTGGAATATGACTGTTTTATTGACAAGACCATTATGCGGAAGCATCTGTTTTCACTGACCTGAGTGATATTGCCATATAGATTGGTTTCTTTTTGGACTCTTCTAAAGCCACTATGATTGTGCAATTAAATGATTAAATATTTTCTTTGACGTTCTGTTGTGAAAAAAATACAATTGTATTGAAACATTGATGGATGACCAGAAATGTCTTTAACTTGTGCTCAAAATCACACGCGCCATAAAACTAAAAAGAGGGGGCACCCGGATTTGAACCGGGGACCTCTTGATCTGCAGTCAAATGCTCTACCACTGAGCTATACCCCCTTCTGTTCGTTAAGGGGAATGTTTTAGAATATATAGCTACCTGCGTCACAGTTCAGCAATGACAATCTTTTGATTGTAATATTAATATTGACTTTACTTTCGACTGCTTGTGATTAGATTTCCTAGACAACGTACTTTGGTTTTAGCTGTAGTCAATAGCTACAGTTAAGAGACAAACCATAAACCAAGTAGCTATCTAGCAGGAAGCTAGTAGTAGCACAGATAGTAGACATTTTGGTTGAAGCTGGCGACTCAGAGCCTTGGCACCATGACCGGAAGTACTGTCACGTTAGCCAGCAAGCGCTATTGAATGAATAGACAGTAGCCTTTTTACAATATGGCCAGTTTTGCAACTGTGATAATTAGTGGTAATCATGGTGCGTATTTCAAGTAGTTTGCTAGGTTTTTATTTGCAACTGTGATAATTAGTGGTAATCATGGTGCGTATTTCAAGTAGTTTGCTAGGTTGTTATTTACAATTATTCGAACCCAGTGCCATATAGCATATTACTAAAAACGTAACATATTGACCCCATTTTGAGAGGTCAACGACAATGTTGCAGTTAGCTATCTAGCTAGGTAAGTTAACTGTTAATAACATCCGGCCGTGATTGGGAGTCCCATGGCGTCGCACAATTGGCCTAGCGTTGGCCGGGGTAGGCCGTCATTGTAAATAATAATTTGTTGTTAACTGACTAGCCTAGTTAAATAAAGGTTAATTAAATGTTCCAGAACTAACGTTAGCAGCTAACACAAGCGAGCTTTGTTTGGTCCATACTATCTCTCGAGAACACATGGGGTCTTACAGCCAGCTAGCTATATGTTACCATCTATTTAAATGGGTTAGGTTCATACATACATACATAAACGTCCCTTTTTCAGGACCCTGTATTTCAAAGATAATTCGTAAAAATCCAAATAACTTCATAGATCTTCATTGTAAAAGGTTTAAACACTGTTTTCCATGCTTCAATGAACCATGCACATATGGAACGGTCGTTATTAAGACACTAACAGCTTACAGACGGTAGGCAATTAAGGTCACAGTTATGAAACTTAGGACATTAAACAGGCCTTTCTGCTGACTGAAAAACACCAAAAGAAAGATGCCCAGGGTCCCTGCTCATCTGCGTGAACGTGCCTTAGGCATGCTGCAAGGAGGCATGAGGACTGCAGATGTGGCCAGGGCAATAAATTGCAATGTCCATACTGAGAGACGCCTAAGACAGGGAGACAGGATGGACAGCTGATCGTCCTCACAGTGGCAGACCACGTGTAACAACACCGGCACAGGATCGGTACATCTGAACATCACACCTGCGGGACAGCTACAGGATGGCAACAACAACGGCCCGAGTTACACCAGGAACGCACAATCCCTCCATCAGTGCTCAGACTGCCCGCAATAGGCTGAGAGAGGCTGGACTGAGGGCTTGTAGACCTGTTGTAAGGCAGGTCCTCACCAGACATCAACGGCAACAACGTTGCATATGGGCACAAACCCAGGAAAAAAAAGTGCTCTTCACTGACGAGACGCGTTTTTGTCTCACCAGGGGTGATGGTCGGATTCGCGTTAATTGTCGAAGGAATGAGCGTTCCACCGAGGCCTGTACTCTGGGGCGGGATCAATTTGGAGGTGGAGCGTCTGTCATGGTCTGGGGCGGTGTGTCACAGCATCATCAGACTGAGCTTGTTGTCATTGCAGGCAATCTCAACGCTGTGCGTTACAGGGAAGACATCCTCCTCCCTCATGTGGTACCCTTCCTGCAGGCTCATCCTGACATGACCCTCCAGCATGACAATGCCACCAGCCATACTGCTCGTTCTGTGTGTGATTTCCTGTAAGACAGGAATGTCAGTGTTCTGCCATGGCCTGCGAAGAGCCCGAAACTCAACCCCATTGAGCATGTCTGGGACCTGTTGAATCGGAGGGTGAGGGCAAGGGTCATTCCCCCCATAAATGTCATGGAACTTGCAGGTGTCTTGGTGGAAGAGTTGGGTAACATCTCACAGCAAGAATTGACAAATCTGGTGCAGTCCATGAGGAGAAGATGCACTGCAGTACATAACAGATACTGACTGTTACTTTTGATTTTGACCCCCCCCCCCCCCTTGTTCAGCGACATTTTATTCAATTTCTGTTAGTCACATGTCTGTGGAATTTGTTCAGTTTATGTCTCAGTTGTTGAATCTTATGTCATACAAATATTTTCACATGTTAAGTTTGCTGAAAATAAAAGCAGTTGACTGTGAGAGGATATTTCTTTTTTTGGCTGAGTTTAATTATCAGTGTATTTGATTGTAACGGGACTTTAATTATCTGCTCCCAAAAGATGAGGAAATTGAGAAATTCATTGAGCTCCTTCTCTACATATGAAAGGAATGGAGCCTGTACAGTAGAGAGGTGCAGGTTGCCTCTAAACACAACACAGATCTTGGGTTATTTTTCTATACCATAACAAATTAACTCGCAAGGTAACCTAATCAGCACTGAGGCAACTACATTGAAGTACATTTTCTACAGCCTGGTGTCTTCTCTGTATTGCAGAATTGTCGTGGACTATATGCACAACTAAAGGACATTGTTCCAGTCACAGGTCTATGTCCCCAAGAGGCTCCTTATGGTGTCCAGGACAGCCAAAACACATATTCAGGGGACACCTTTTTACTGATGCCAATTTAAAAAGTATTGGCCAAAGCCCATTTACTGACACCCAGTGATAAACACGATATGTCTTGTGTTACTGTACCCACAGGTTTTCCAGCGTGAGGAATGAGCAGCTCCCCAGTTATCCACTGGAACTCTTAGAGAAAACAATTAGACTTGCTGGTTTAAAATGGGCCGGTGCCCTACCCACACTGGCCCTACCTACTCACAAACACACATACAGTGCCTTCAGAAAGTATTCACACCCCTTGCATTTTTTCACATTTAGTTGTTACAAAGTGGATTAAAATGGATTTAATTGTCATTTTTTGTCAAGGACCCACACAACATACTCTGTAATGTAAAAGTGGAAAAAACTAAAAATATATATTTTTAAATACTTATATATCTAGATTAGATGTGGGTCATTGGCATGGGTCCCCAGATTCTCAAAAGGTTCTACAGCTGCACCATTGAGAGCATCCTGACCTGTTGCATCACCGCTAGGTATGGCAACTGCTTGTCGTCTGAACGTAAGGCGCTACAGAGGGTAGTGCGAACGGCCCAGTACATCACCGGGGCCAAGTTTCCTGCCATCAAGGACCTATATAATAGGCGTGTCAGAGGAAAGCCCATAAAATTGTCAGAGACTCCAGTCACCCAAGTTATAGACTGTTTTCTCTGCTAACGCATGGCAAGCAGTACCAGAGCGCCAAGTCTAGGACCAAAAGGCCCCTCAACAGCTTCTTCCCCCAAGCCATAAGACTGCTGAACAATTCATAAAATTGACACTGGACAATTTACATTGACGATCCCTTTGTACTCTGCTGCTACTCACTGTTTGTTTGTTACCTATGCATAGTCACTTCGCCCCCACCTACATGTACAGATTACCTCAAATATCCTGTACCCCAGCACACGGACTCGGTACCGGTGCCCCCTGTATTTACAGTGGGGCAAAAAAGTATTTAGTCAGCCACCAATTGTGCAAGTTCTCCCACTTAAAAAGATGAGAGAGGCCTGTAATTTTCATCATAGGTACACTTCAATTATGGCAGACAAAATTAGGGGGAAAAATCCAGAAAATCACATTGTAGGATTTTTAATGAATTTATTTGCAAATTATGGTGGAAAATAAGTCTTTGGTCTATAACAAAAGTTTATCTCAATACTTTGTTATATACCCTTTGTTGGCAATGACAGAGGTCAAACGTTTTCTGTAAGTCTTCACAAGGTTTTCACACACTGTTGCTGGTATTTTGGCCCATTCCTCCATGCAGATCTCCTCTAGACAGTGATGTTTTGGGGCTGTTGCTGGGCAACACAGACTTTCAACTCCCTCCAAAGATTTCTATGGGGTTGAGATCTGGAGACTGGCTAGGCCACTCCAGGACCTTGAAATGCTTCTTACGAAGCCACTCCTTCGTTGCCCGGGCGGTGTGTTTGGGATCATTGTCATGCTGAAAGACCCAGCCACGTTTCATCTTCAATGCCCTTGCTGATGGAATGACGTTTTCACTCAAAATCTCACGATACATGGCCCCATTCATTCTTTCCTTTACACGATCAGTCGTCCTGGTCCCTTTGCAGAAAAACAGCCCCAAAGCATGATGTTTCCACCCCCATGCTTCACAGTAGGTATGATGTTCTTTGGATGCAACTCTGCATTCTTTGTCCTCCAAACACGACGAGTTGAGTTTTTACCAAAAGTTCTATTTTGGTTTCATCTGACCATATGACATTCTCCCAATCTTCTTCTGGATCATCCAATTGCTCTCGAACAAACTTCAGATGGGCCTGGACATGTACTGGCTTAAGCAGGGGGACACGTCTGGCACTGCAGGATTTGAGTCCCTGGTGGCGTAGTGTGTTACTGATGGTAGGCTTTGTTACTTTGGTCCCAGCTCTCTGCAGGTCATTCACTAGGTCCCCCCGTGTGGTTCTGGGATTTTTGCTCACCGTTCTTGTGATCATTTTGACCCCACGGGGTGAGATCTTGCGTGGAGCCCCAGATCGAGGGAGATTATCAGTGGTCTTGTATGTCTTCCATTTCCTAATAATTGGTCTCACAGTTGATTTCTTCAAACCAAGCTGCTTACCTATTGCAGATTCAGTCTTCCCAGCCTGGTGCAGGTCTACAATTTTGTTTCTGGTGTCCTTTGACAGCTCTGTGGTCTTAGCCATAGTGGAGTTTGGAGTGTGACTCTTTGAGGTTGTGGACAGGTGTCTTTTATACTGATAACATGTTCAAACAGGTGCCATTAATACTTAAAGAAGACGTTACAGGTCTGTGAGAGCCAGAAATCTTGCTGGTTTGTAGGTGACCAAATACTTATTTTCCACCATAATATGCAAATAAATTCATTAATAATCCTACAATGTGATTTTCTGGATTTTTTTTCTTCATTTTGTCTGTCATAGTTGAAGTGTACCTATGATGAAAATACAGGCCTCTCTCATCTTTTTAAGTGGGAGAACTTGCACAATTGGTGGCTGACTAAATACTTTTTTGCCCCACTGTAGCTTCGTTATTGTTATGTATTGTTGTGTTATTTTTTATTATTACTTAACCCCCTGACTTAATACATGTTAGAATCACCTTTGGCAGGGATTATAGTCTTTCTGGGTAAATCTCTAAGAGCTTTCCACACCTGGATTGTGGAACATTTGCCATTATTCTTTTCAAAATTCTTCAAGCTCTGTCAAATTGCTTTACAACCATTTTCAGGTCTTGCCATAGATTTTTATGCAGATTTAAGTCAAAACTGTAACTCTGCCACTCAGGAACATTCACTGTCTTCTTTGTAACCAAATCCAGTGTAGATTTGGCCTTGTGTTTTAGATTAGTGTCCTGCTGAAAGGTTAATTCATCTCCCAGTATCTGGTGAAAAGCAGAGTGAACCAGGTTTTTGTCTAGGGGTTTGCCCGTGCTTAGCTCCATTCCGTTTAATTTTTATCCGAAAAACTCCCCCGTCCTTAATTATTGCAAGTATACCCATAACATGATGCAGCAACCATTATGTATGAAAATATGCAGTGGTACTACGTAATGTGTTATATCTGTCAATTAGGTTTGTATTGTGGAGTAACTACAATGTTGTTGATCCATTCTCAGTTTTCTCCTGTCACAGCCATTAAACTCTGTAACCGTTTTAAAGTCAACATGGTGAAATCCCTGAGCGGTTTCCTTCCTCTCTGGCAACTGAGATAGGAAGGACGTTTGTATCTTTGTAGTGAATGGATGTATTGATACCCATCCAAAGTGTAATTTGCTCAAAAGGATATTCAATCAGTGGAGGCTCCTCAGAGGAGGAAGGGGAGGACCATCCTCAGCGAATTTCATAAAAATGGTAAAACAAAGTTATCTTTTTTAGATTAACCTATACTAAATATAATCACGTCACCAACTAATTGATTAAACACTCTATTTTGCAAAGAAGGTCTACAGTAGCCTCAACAGCACTCTGTAGGGTAGCACCATGGTGTAGCTGGATGAATGCTAGCTTTCCTCTGGGTACATTGACTTCAAATCAAAACCTAAGACGCTCATGGTTCTCACCCCCTTCCATAGACTTACACAGTAATTATGACAACTTCCAGAGGACGCCCTCCAACCTACCAGAGCTCTTACAGTATGTACTGTCATGTTGTCCACCCAATCAAACAATCAGAAAATGTATTTAGTACTGAGAGCATAAGCTACAGCTAGCACTGCAGTACATGAAATGTGGTGAGTAGTTGACTCAAAGAGAGAGAAACACAGTAGTTGAACAGTTTAATAAATTTATTCCAAAATGAAGAAGCAAGAGAGAAATAGAGCGAGATTTCATTATTTTTTAAACTTTCAGTTTCACTTACTTAGCTAGTTTAGCCTACTCAAACACCCTGCTCAAACAGAGGGATGTTACGTCAGCTTGCTGGCTATGACTTTCCATCAACACTGGAACTCTTCCAAGTCAAGGAAAGCTTTTGGTTTTACAAATGTTTTGCCAGCGGTGTAACTGCTTACTGACTGTACACTGTAACGTTACTGCATGATTGTAGCGGGTTTACTAACACCTTAGTTCTATTAGCTATGTTGACTATGACGTTACTTATATAGGGTGACAATGATGTAGGCTATGTGTAGCAGTTTAGCTTGGAAAGGTTTTTGGTCAAATACAGCTGATGGTCACATACAGCTGATGTGTTGTGCATTGAAGTCCACATACGAAGGGACAACGTGAGAGGAGGAGAGCACATAGATGAGAGAAGGAATACAATGGACTGCTATGAAAGTGGACTGCATCTGCACGTGATCAGGGGTGTATTCATTCCGCCGATTATGTTGAAAAATGTTTCTTAAACGCAAGCAAACGGAACACAACGAGGATAAAACATACCTGAAGGAGTCCAATAGAAACTCTCGTTTGCAACTGTTGGACTAATGATTACACACTAAATTAGCTAGATGCAGGCAAGAGTGTGCAGGGTGGTATTGTCACCTCAAATTTTTCTCTCGACCTGTGCGCACCTACATTGTAAACTGTCATTCCTAGGCTAGGTTTTAGCAACCTCATGATGGGTACAGGGAAAATTAGAGTGTCATGTAGTAGCCTAAACCTATCGCTGTTACATTAAACTGGGTGAATTAAATATGACTGAGTCATCCAATATGCTGTAATAGAAGGCCATGCTCATGAAAAAATAAATTGTTCTCCCTCATCTTAAATGGCACTGACCACCACTGTTTTCAATGTCTGCGTGGCATTGGAAAACCAGGGTCTTTGTTGTTGAATCAGTGTTTGAAATTCACTGCTCGACTGAGGGACCTTACAGATAATTGTGTGTGTGGGGTACAGAGATGAGGTAGTCATTCAAAAATCATGTTAAACATTATTATTGCACACATAGTGAGTCCATGCAAATTATTATGACTTGTTAAGCCCATTTTTACTCCTGAACTTATTTAGGCTTGCCATAACAAAGGGTTTGAATACTTATTGACTCAAGACATTTCAGCTTTTCACTTTTAATTAATTTGTACCAATTGTACATAATTGCACTTTGACATTATGGGGTATTGTGTGTAGGCCCGTGTGTAGGCCAGCCTAAAACCCCAAACAGCAAGCAATCCAGAAGCATGGTGGCTAGGAAAAACTCCTTAGAAAGGCAGGAACCTAGGAAGAAACCTAGAGGAACCAGGCTCTGAGGGGTGGCCAGTCCTCTTCTGGCTGTGCCGGGTGGAGATTATGAGTACATGGCCATTAAGGCCAGATTGTTCTTCATAAATGACCAACTGGGTCAAATAATAATCACAGTGGTTGTGGTGGGGGCAAACGGTCAGTACCTCAGGAATCAATGTCAGTTGGCTTTTCATAGCCGAGCATTCAGAGGTCAAGACAGCAGATGCGGTAGAATTGAAAAAGGATGTCTCCTAACTATGTTACATTTGTCATGTATGTGGTTTCATTTGTATTTTTTTTAATACTTTTGGTTGGCTTCTTGCATGTCTTTAAAGACAATCATATTTCATACCGCAATTATATGCTGATGGACAAGATATTGTTTAATGGAGTTTTTATTATTTATTTTATGAAGCATCACACAAGCTTTTTAATAGAAATGAAGCAAAACTCAGAAGAGTCGTACCATCTTTCTACACTAGATAGTGTAATCCGCAATATAGAACATTACTCATGTCATTTGAGGTGATCTGTCGTTGCAAACTCCATTTGGCATTATCTTAACTATTGGATGGACAACACTGCTTCAACTAAGTAGGGTAGTTTAAAGAACTCAGGAGTAACATTTCTTTGATTTACAGCAGTACCAGAGTATTCTGCATCATCGCTCAAACTTTGCAGATACATTTAGTGCAGACGTATGTTATATACTGTAAGAGTTATGAGCATGATATAAAATGGTTGATATAATACAGAAGTAATAGATGTCTTCGTAAATGGTAACAAAAGGAGGAAATTGTTTTTAAAAGCTTCTCACTAATCTTAAACGTTAACATTGAATTGAAGTCAAATAAACAGTATATATATATTATTATATATATATATATTAATCAAATACTTCTTCCCTAACAATGTGCAGAATAAACCAGAAAACTGTTAAATGGATGCCTATAATAGGATGTAGATATGGATCCTTTATCCTGTCTGTCGTAATCCTTCAGTCTAGCTTCTCCTCCTGGAAGTAGTCTGCATCATTGAGATGGTCCTGGAACTTCTCATATTGCTGAAAGATAGATGTGGGAGTGAAGTGGTGAGGGAGTGTCAGTGAGGAAAATCAGAGAGTATTGATTTCTATTCCACAAAATGACAGCGTGGGGGAACAAATCAGAGGGTTTTCTGAAACAAACAGATGTGGATGGTACTGTTATTTTATGGAGGGCAAGTGGGGTACATACCTCTGAGATCCAGCCCCTCTCCTCCAGTTTGGTGAAAATCCTTTTCACTGTTTCCTTCACTGGCTCCTCTCCATTCTTCTCTTCCTCCTCCATCACTGTCCGGCAGTGTTGAAACAAGTGGTACTTGAAGTGTTTCAGAGCATGATACACCTCTGTTCGGCTGGCACAAACGGAGCCCACACTGAAAGCCTGCCATTTAGGAAAGACACATGCAAGGTGTCCTGTCATTGAAAACACTCAGACAAACAGCAAACCTGACATTTCAAAAAAGGATAAATTGGTGCATGGTCCCATACAGAATTATTTGATTTGATGTACTTTTTGTTAGTGGGATTTTATGGGAAGCCAATGTCACATGTACTGTATGCTTTTTTTCTAGGGACCGAGATGGATAAAACAAAGACAATGTTGATTTCTTCTCAGGTGTAGTACCTGTGTGTCATCGGGCATGAATTGGTCCTCTTCGAGGCTGTTGAGGTTGTACAGTTGCCCTGAGAGACGCACACTGAAACTGCATGGTCTCTGGAGCTTGCATGCCTCACAAACACTCCGATGCAATCCTAACTTCAAAAGCCGGACCTTGGGGTAACACTCCACACGCTCCTGCACGTGGACACATAAAAACACATACCAGTTTGCATATACTGTTTTTGAACATAATATAAGAATGGATGACTTAGCCAAAGTACAAGAATAGCTGTATACAGATGAGATCAGTGAATATGCAGCCAACGTTGAATGACTACACACAAACTTCTGTCTAAGTTCTCTGTGAAATGGTTCTTCACCTTGTACCGGTCGGTCCAGCGGCTCCGCTGTTTCAGGTTCTCCAGGCGAGGGAGGATTGTCCGCTCATCAAAGTGGAACAGCGACGCCTTCATCTCCTGAGCATAGCGCTTTGTCCGATCACCGCCTGCTCACAGTTATCAACCAAATAGATTCCCTACACTTGGATCATGCAGTTGATTGGTGATGGTTTTTGAGACCGCTATTGTTTAAAAACACTTACCATAAAGAGACTTGAGAAAGGTTTCATCCAGGACGTTGATCATAAGGGCTTTGAGGACCACTTGAAAGTGATTGAGCTGAGACCCAGTGATGACTAGCAAAAGGAGGAAAGAAGCAAAGGAATCATACAACACAGTGTGCTTTTACCTGCGAATATTGACCCATGATAAAGTGTGTCAGCTGACTCACACTGGCGTGGAAGAGAAACAGCTATTTCATCTGACACCTCCTCATTCTTGTCCCCTGTCTTATCCTCAACTATGAAGTCCTTCAGACTGTCGCTGTGATCCGCTGCCTCTTCTTCACTGCTGCCCAGCAATAGTTCGGGGGTATCCTCTTCTTCATCATTATCGCCACTAACATCTTCAGCTACTTTACCCTTGTCTTCATCACTTGAATCCTGGATATTTACAAGAGAACCACAGCAATACATGGGTTGTAAAACAATGTTCAACAACAAAAAATGTTTCCTCAGTCCATATATGGACAGATTATTGTGGGTATATGCAACAATGAATCTGCCCAAAGGATCAACACTTATGTCATGCTCGTTTACATGATATGGTGGTAAGATACCTCCAACGTGCCCCTGCGTTTGGGAACGCGGGATTTCATCTTCTTGGATAATGCCAGGAGTTTAGACTGGCGTTGCTTTCGTTTAGCTGCGGTCTGTTTAGCTTCGGCAACTTTTTTGTCCTTTTCTGCAGCACTCTCGTCCTCCGAATCGGAATCGTGGCTTTGTTGTTTTACGCGTTTTTTGGGAACGACTTTCCTTTTAGGCTTGGTTCCTACGTCGCTGTCAGAGTCGCTGGAGCTGTCTGCGAGGACGCGCTTCCGACGAGGACGGGACCTACCTTCACTGGAGCTGCTACCATCGCTGGCAGGGCTCTGTTCCCCACTGGCAGGTGTACTTTCGCTCCCACTGTCCGAATTCTGATAGTCACTCTCTGAAGCGCTGATGCTGGTCGTGCTCGCGCAGGACTCCTCGTCACTGTCATCAAGGATAGACGACGGCAACCCGATTTGAGCCCTTTTCTTCGACGCTTCAGCTTTATTTTTTCGCAACGTTGCGAACACTTTACGCTTGTACAGGCTTTCCATTGTTGTTTACGCAGTGGTGCCAAGTTAACAGTCCAAATAAACGTTAAATAACGTTAGCAATACTGGCTGGCTAGCTAGCAATTAGCTAATGTGCGATGCAGAACATGCTCATTTAAAAAAAATGCGCGCAATCATATGTAAACAACGTTAATCTGGGTTGATACCAAATTTTAACCACGGTGAACCTTTAAAAAAAATCGAATTTTATCTCGTGTGCACCTTTTGTTTTGTTTTGTTGATGTTGTCGTGTGCTTCTTCCCACTTCCGCGCTCGACTCCCGCCCTCAACTCAAAGTGGCCTCTAAAATCATAGCGCCCCTCCCGGCCATTCTAGATAAATTACTCGTTTTCTTTATTGACCCACTGCTAGGCTACTTGTTTGAAGTCCACTTGAATAGTGATATACACTATTCAAAAAAATAAAGGGAACACTTAAAACTCCAAGTCAATCACACTTCTGTGAAATCAAACTGTCCACTTAGGAAGCAACACTGATTGACAATAAATGTCACATGCTGTTGTGCAAATGGATTAGACAACAGGTGGAAATTATAGGCATTTAGCAAGACACCCACAATAAAGGAGTGGTTCTGCAGGTGGGGACCACAGACCACTTCTCAGTTCCTATGCTTCCTGGCTGATGTTTTGGTCACTTTTGAATGCTGGCGGTGCTTTCACTCTAGTGGTAGCATGAGACGGAGTCTACAACCCACACAAGTGGCTCAGGGAGTGCAGCTCATACAGGATGACACATCAATGTGAGATGTGGCAAGAAGGTTTGCTGTGTCTGTCAGCGTAGTGTCCAGAGCATGGAGGCGCTACCAGGAGACAGGCCAGTACATCAGGAGATGTGGAGGAGGCCGTAGGAGGGCAACAACCCAGCAGCAGGACCGCTACCTCCGCCTTTGTGCAAGGAGGAGCACTGCCAGAGCCCTGCTAAATGACCTCCAGCAGGCCACAAATGTGCATGTGTCTGCTCAAACGGTCAGAAACAGACTCCATGAGGGTGGTATGAGGGCCCGACGTCCATAGGTGGGGGTTGTGCTTACAGCCCAACACCGTGCAGGAAGTTTGGCATTTGCCAGAGAACACCAAGATTGGCAAATTCGCCACTGGCGCCCTGTGCTCTTCACAGATGAAAGCAGGTTCACACTGATCATATGTGAGAGACGTGACAGTCAGGAGATGCCATGGAGAACGTTCTGCTGCCTGCAACATCCTCCAGTATGACTGGTTTGGTGGTGGGTCAGTCATGGTGTGGGGTGGCATTTCTTTGGGGGGCCGCAAAGCCCTCCATGTGCTCGCCAGAGGTAGCCTGACCGATATGAGATCCTCAGACCCCTTGTGAGACCATATGCTGGTGTGGTTGGCCCTGGGTTCCTCCTACTGCAAGACAATGCTAGACCTCATGTGGCTGGAATGTGTCAGCAGTTACTGCAAGAGGAAGGCATTGATGCTATGGACTGGCCCACCCGTTCCCCAGACCTGAATCCAATTGAGCACATCTGGGACATCATGTCTCGCTCCATCCACCAACGCCACGTTGCACCACAGACTGTCCAGGAGTTGGCGGATGCTTTAGTCCAGGTCTGGGAGGAGATCCCTCAGGAGACCATCCGCCACCTCATCAGGAGCATGCCCAGGCGTTGTAGGGAGGTCATACAGGCACGTGGAGGCTACACACACTACTGAGCCTCATTTCAACTTGTTTTAAGGACATTACATCAAAGTTGGATCAGCCTGTAGTGTGGTTTTCCACTTTGATTTTGAGTGTGGCTCCAAATCCAGACCTCCATGGGTTGATCAATTTGATTTCCATTGATCATTTTTGTGTGATTTTGTTGTCAGCACATTCAACTATGTAAAGAAAAAAGTATTTCATAAGAATATTTCATTCATTCAGATCTAGGATGTTATTTTTCGTGTAGTGTATATGTGTTTTTAATGTGCATCATGTAGACAAATAAGTTTTATTAATATAAAATATGTTGTTAAAAGCTTATTTATGCATGCCTCAATTCAGAAATAAATTTGTAATATATTTTTAAAACTGTATTTTATTATGGAAAAGTGGTAAATGTTCTTCACAAATAAGATAATCAAACAACATAGCACATGTAAAAAACACATGTCAGCAATAAGAAGGCTTTTTGACATTTATAATCAGCAAGAAAGAATTTTAAGCATTTATTAATTTCATGACCAGGTGAGAATCTGACCCTGATGATAATTAGTACTCCCCCTTGTGATCAAAGATTACACTATGGACAATAAACTGGACACCTGAGTTGATGCCAGCTCCACCAGCTTAACTGAACAATCATTCCTTGTGATAGCCAGTGTCCGGCCTAATGGGTGGAAGGCCACTTGGTTGCTAGGATGTGGCCCAGTTTCCATGGTTATCATGACTGCTACTTTCCTCATATCCCATAGTTTGACCACACCGTATGATTATTAGGAGGCAACAGTGTCGCCCAGTGCATTAAAGGTGGCATGGTTGCAGGAATGCTTTTGGCGATAAAAGGTCTGTGCACACAGTCCAAACCTGGCTTCCCACAAAGACAGGGTTTTATCAGCAGCTTTGCAGGTCCCACACCTTTGTAGTGTTGTCCTTTGAGCAGTAGGCAACAAAGTCACTACATGAGTGGAAGGAGCAGCACCACGTGGCACGGGTGTGGCCATCCAGAGTCAGGATGCAGTGGCCTTGGGAGAAATCCCAGATCCTTACTGTTGTGTCTCCACTGGTGGTGGCCCAGGGTTCCACCATTTGGGTGAAAGCTGCAGCCAAAGAGCTAATCACTATGACCCTCTCCAGTCATGTTCATCTCCCCGACAGACATACCCCACAACCTCCAGAGCTGGTTGTCACTGGAGGAGGCTACAATAAACTTGCGGGGGTGCAGGGCGAGGCAGCTTATTGGCAGGGTATTGACCTTCAGTGAGTTGGTGAGGCAGAATTCAGATGCTTTGGTGCCCTGTGATGGCAGAGCTTTTATTTGGCCTAAGTAGGGGTTCACACAGTTGCTGACAGGAAACTGAGCTGTGTTTTTGGTTGGGTCTTTGTCATGGTCATAGAGGGCAAATCCATCATTCTGTAGTCGGACTCTTTCCCCAGACTCTGGTATTTCTCCTGTTCTGGGGGAAGACCAGTGTGTATTACGCAGGGTGGCTTCCAGGCTGTTGGCCACATGCTCTGTCCCTCTAAACTGATGAGCATTTTCTGTTTCAGCGCCACTTGGTACCTTTCACTCAGCTGCTTCAGTGCAGGCTCATATGAACCACAGTGCTTCTTCAGTTGTTTGATGTATTAAACAAGCCTGTTCTTCTCTTGGACAAGACACTAATGCTGCAGGTGATGGAAATCCCTCTCTTTCTGAAGCTTGACCAGTGTTTCACCAGCTTTGAAAGCTGCCCGACTTAAGCTGTCCCGCTTACTTTGCATATTATTCAGCTCATTGTCTATACAATTGTTGTGTGTATATGCGTTAGGCACAAACGCCACGGTATTCAACAACCCCCTTTGCTCCATTTCGTACCACTCTGCTTGGAAGCAATCCAAAGTTCTGCTCATGCCCATTTTGACAAGGAAGTTGCAGATAAAATTATCCACCACTTCTGGAATGTGGGAGATGGGTTGCTTAGCTGAGCCTCTGACCTGTAACACGGAACCCGTTTCCTCTGAGGCATCGTGCAATGCTCTTATCGCGGCCTCCAAATCCTCATCCCCCTCTGCCATGCTCCTTTCTTCATAGGCCAGAACTTCCTCACATTGATAATTGTCTTTTGAGTCATCAGGTATCGACACCTTTCCATCGACAGATTCTTGCAATTTCATTTGTCGCAGCAACCCCTTTCTGCGTTTTTTTTACCCTCCTCCATGGTCACGAATTTCCGCAACATTAAGGGTGCGTTTGTAAATTCCCTTTGGCTATCTATGGTTTCAGAGGACTCTCGTCTAAGTGTGCCAGACACGCAGAATAACTGATGAATTTACAAACGGACAATTTGACAACACTCGGAATTTACGAACGCCCAGAGCGCACTCTGGCACTCCAGATTGAATTTACGAACACACCCTAAGTCTGCACAGTGTACATGGAATGTGATAGGCCTACAGCATGGGTGTCAAACTCATTCCACGGTGGGCAGAGTGTCTGCAGGTTTTTGTTTTTCCCTTTCAATTAAGACCTAGACAACCAGTTAAATTGTAAAAATATGAATCTTATGTGGTAAATGGTATGTGTGTACAGTTGAAGTTTACATACATTTGGAGTCATTAAAACTCATTTTTCAACCACTCCACAAATTTCTTGTTAACAAACTATAGTTTTGGCAAGTCGGTTAGGACATCTACTTTGTGCATGACACGAGTAATTTTTCCAACAATTGTTTACAGATGTCACGGCAGATTTCCTCCTCTTCCTCTGAAGAGGTGAAACAAGGATCGGACCAAAATGCAGCGTGGTAAGTGTCCATGGTTTTAATAGGAAAACTCAACATGAACACAACTACAAAACAAGAAACGTGAAAAACCGAAAACAGTCCCGTGTGGCACAAACACGGACACAGGAAACAATCACCCACAAAATACCCAAAGAATATGGCTGCCTAAATATGGTTCCCAATGAGAGACATCGATAGACAGCTGCCTCTAATTAAGAACCAATCTAGGCAACCATAGACATACAATTTACCTAGAAAGGAAACAGACCCATAAACATACAAAACTACCTAGAAAGGAAACAGACCCATAAACATACAAAACTACCTAGAAAGGAAACAGACCCATAAACATACAACACCCCTAGACAAGACAAAACACATACATCCCCCATATTACACCCTGACCTAACCAAAATAATAAAGAAAACAAAGATAACTAAGGCCAGAGCGTGACAGTACCCCCCCCCCCCCAAAGGTGCGGACTCCCGGCCGCACACCAAAATCCATAGGGGAGGGTCTGGGTGGGCGTCTGTGCACGGTGGCGGCTCTGGCACGGGACGTGGACCCCACTCCACCATAGTCTTTGTCCGCTTTAGTCTCTTCCTAGGAACGGCGACCCTCGCCGCCGACCTAGGATTAGCAACCCTACTAAATGACCCCACTGGACTGGGGGGCAGCTCCGGACTGAGGGGTAGCTCAGGACTGAGGGGTAGCTCAGGACTGAGAGGTAGCTCAGGACTGAGAGGTAGCTCAGGACTGAGAGGTAGCTCACGCTGGTTGACGGCTCTGGCTGACTGACGGCTCTGGCGGCTCCTGGCAGACTGGCGGCTCTGGCTGCTCCTGGCAGACTGGCGGCTCTGGCTGCTCCTGGCAGACTGTCGGCTCTGGCTGCCAGAGGGCAGACTGGCGGCTCTGGCTGCTCCTGGCAGACTGGCGGCTCTGGCTGCTCCTGGCAGACTGGCGGCTCTGGCTGCTCCTGGCAGACTGGCGGCTCTGGCTGCTCCTGGCAGACTGGCGGCTCTGGCTGCTCCTGGCAGACTGGCGGCTCCTGGCAGACTGGCGGCTCCTGGCAGACTGGCGGCTCTGGTGGATCCTGGCAGACTGGCGGCTCCTGGCAGACTGGCGGCTCCTGGCAGACTGGCGGCTCCTGGCAGACTGGCGGCTCCTGGCAGACTGGCGGCTCTGGCGGCTCCTGGCAGACTGACGGCTCTGGACAGGCGGGAGACTCCGGCGGCTCTGGACAGGCGGGAGACTCCGGCGGCTCTGGACAGGCGGGAGACTCCGGCAGCTCTGGACTCCGGCGGTGCTGGACAGGTTGAGGCGCACTGTAGGCCTGGTGCGTGGTGCCGGCGCTGGTGGTACTGAGCCGAGGACACGCACATCAGGGCGAGTGCGGGGAGGAGGAACAGGGAGTACTGGGCTCTGGACACGCACAGGAAGCCTGGTGTGGGGGTCTGCCACCAGAGGGCTGGTGCATGGAGGTGGCACTGGATAGACTTGACCGTGCAGGCGCACTGGAGCTCTTGAGCACCGAGCCTGCCCAACCTTACCTGGTTGAATGCTCCCGGTCGCCCTGCCAGTGCGGCGAGGTGGAATAGCCTGCAATGGGCTATGCAGGCGAACCGGGGACACCATGCGTAAGGCTGGTGCCATGTACGCCGGCCCAAGGAGACGCACTGGAGACCAGATGCGTAGAGCCGGCTTCATGGAACTTGGCTCGATGCCCACTCTAGCCCGGCCGATGCGAGGAGCTGGTATGTACCGCACCGGGCTCTGCACCACAGCACAACACGCTGCCTGCCCGGTCTCTCTCGCCCTCCTGTAAGCACAGGAAGTTGGCGCAGGTCTCCTACCTGGCTTCGCCATACTCCCTGTGTGCCCCTTCCCAATAAATTTTTAGGACTGACACTTGGGCTTCCAGCCCTGCTTCTGTGCTAGACGCCCAGTTCGTAAAGTCTTTAGCCGTACCCTTATCCTACTTCTCCTCTGTTCCTCTGGTGATGCGGAGGTTAATCCAGGTCCTGCAGTGCCTAGCCCCCCCCTCCCCCCAGGTACTCTCATTTGTTGACTTCTGTAAACGTAAAAGCCTTGGTTTCATGTTAACATTAGAAGCCTACTCCCTAAGTTTGTTTTACTCACTGCTTTATCACACTCTGCCAACTCAGATGTCTTAGCCATGTCTGAATCCTGGCTTAGGAAAACCACCAAAAACCCTGAAATCTCCATTGCTAACTATAACGTTTTCCGCCAAGATAGAACTGCCAAAGGGGGCGGTGTTGCAATCTACTGCAAAGATAGCCTGCGGAGTTCTGTATTACTTTCTAAGTCTGTACCCAAACAATTTGAGCTTCTACTTCTAAAAATTCACCTTTCCAGAAACATGTCTCTCATTGTTGCCGCTTGCTATAGACCTCTCTCTGCCCCCAGCTGTGCCCTCAATACTATATGTGAACTGATTGCTCCCCATCTATCTTCTGAGCTCATGCTACTAGGTGACCTAAACTGGGACATGCTTAACACCCCGGCCATCCTACAAACTAAGCTTGATGCCCTCAATCTCACACAAATTATCAATGAACCTACCAGGTACAACCCCAAATCAGTAAACATGGGGAAACCCTCATAGATGTCATCCTAACTAATTCGCCCTCCAAATACACCTCTGCTGTTTTCAATCAATATCTCAGCGATCACTGCCTCATTGCCTGCATCGGTAATGGGTCTGCGACCAAACAACCACCCCTCATCACTGTCAAACGCTCCCTGAAACACTTCTGCGAGAAGGCCAAATCCAGATAGCCGATGTTCTGAAAGAGCTGCAAAATCTGGATCCCTACAAATCAGCCGGGCTAGACAATCTGGACCCTCTCTTTCTAAAATTATCTGCCGAAATTGTTGCAACCCCTATTACTAGCCTGTTCAACCTCTCTTTCGTATCGTCTGAGATTCCCAAAGATTGGTAGGCTGCCGCAGTCATCCCCCTCTTCAAAGGGGGTGACACTCTAGACCCAAACTGCTACAGAACTATATCTATCCTACGCTGTCTTTCTAAGGTCTTCGAAAGCCAAGTTAACAAACAGATTACGGACCATTTTGAAATCCCACTATACCTTCTCCGCTATGCAATATGGTTTCAGAGCTGGTCATGGGTGCACCTCAGTCACGCTCAAGGTTCTAAACGACATCATAACCGTCATCGATAAGAGACATTACTGTGCAGCCGTATTCATCGACCTGGCCAAGGCTTTCGACTCTGTCAATCACAACATTCTTATTGGCAGACTCGACAGCCTTGGTTTCTCAAATGATTGCCTCGCCTGGTTTACCAACTACTTCTCTGATAGAGTTCAGTGTGTCAAATCGGAGGGCCTGTTGTCTGGACCTCTGACAGTCTCTATGGGTGTGCCACAGGTTTCAATTCTTGGGCCGACTCTCTTTTCTGTATACATAAATGATGTTGCTCTTGCTGCTGGTGATTCTCTGATCCACCTCTACTCAGACGACACCATTCTGTATACTCCTGGCCCCTCCTTGGACACTGTGTTAACTAACCTCCAGATGAGCTTCAATGCCATACAACTCTCCTTCCGTGGCCTCCAACTGCTCTTAAATGCAAGTAAAACTAAATGCATGCTTTTCAATCAATCACTGCCTGCACCTGCTTGCCCGTCCAGCATTACTACTCTGGACGGCTCTGACTTAAAATACGTGGACAACTACAAATACCTGGGTGTCTGGTTAGACTGTAAACTCTCCTTCCAGACTCACATTAAGCATCTCCAATCCAAAATTAAATCTAGAATTGGCTTCCTATATCGCAACAAAGCATCCTTCACTCATGCTGCCAAACATACCCTCGTAAAACTGACCATCCTAACTATCCTCAACTTCGGTGATGTCATCTATAAAATAGCCTCCAACACTCTACTCAACAAACTGGATGCAGTCTATCACAGTGCCATTCGTTTTATCACCAAAGCCCCATACACTACCTACCATTGCGACCTCTACGCTCTCGTTGGCTGGCCCTCGCTTCATACTCGTCGCCAAACCCACTGGCTACAGGTTATCTACAAGTCTCTGCTAGGTAAAGCCCCGCCTTATCTCAGCTCACTGGTCACCATAGCAGCACCCACTTGTAACACGCGCTCCAGCAGGTATATCTCACTGGTAACCCCAAAGCCAATTCCTCCTTTGATTGTCTTTCCTTCCAGTTCTCTGCTGTCCATGACTAGAACGAATTGCAAAAATCTCTGAAGCTGGAGACTCACATCTCCCTCACTAGCTTTAAGCACCAGCTGTCAGAGCAGATTACAGATCACTGCACCTGTACTTAGCCTATCTGTAAACAGCCCATCTATCTACCTACCTCATCCCCATACTGGTATTTATTTATTTGTTTTGCTCCTTTGCACCCCAGTATCTCTACCAGCACATTCATCTTCTGCCAATCTACCATTCCAGTGTGTAATTGCTATATTGTAATTACTTCGCCACCATGGCCTATTTATTTCCTTAACTTACCTAATTTGCACTCACTATATATAGACTTTTTGTTTTCTTTTGTTCTACTGTATTATTGACTGTATGTTTTGTTTATTCCATGTGTAACTCTGTGTTGTATGTGTTGTATGTGTCGAATTGCTACGCTTTATCTTGGCCAGGTCGCAGTTGCAAATGAGAACTTGTTCTCAACTAGCCTACCTGGTTAAATAAAGGTGAAATAAAAATAAATGAATAAATGTATTTCAAGGCCAACCTTCAAACTCAGTGCCTTGTTGCTTGACATCATGAGAAATTCAAAAGAAATCAGCCAAGACCTCAGAAAAGATGTGTAGACCTACACAAGTCTGGTTCATCCTTGGGAGCAATTTCCAAACGCCTGAAGGTACCACGTTCATCTGTACAAACAATAGTATGCAGCTTTAAATACCATGGGATCAGGCAGCCGTCATACCGCCCAGGAAGGAGATGTGTTCTGTCTCCTGGAGATGAACGTAATTTTGTGCGAAAAGTGCAAAGCACCTTGTGAAGATGCTGGAGGAAATGGGCAAAAGTATCTATATCCACAGTAAAACAAGTCCTATATCGACATAACCTGAAAGGCCGCTCAGCAAGGAAGAAGCCACTGCTCCAAAACTGTCTTTAAAAAAGCCAGACTACGGTTGGCAACTGCACATGGGGACAAAGATCGCACTTTTTGGAGAAATATCCTCTGGTCTGATGAAACAAAATAGAACTGTTTGGCCATAATGACCATCTTTATGTTTGGAGGAAAAAGGGGGAGTGCAAGCCGAAGAACACCATCCCAACCGTGAAGCACGGAGGTGGCAGCATCATGTTGTGGGGGTACATTGCTGCAGGAGGGACTGGTGCACTTCACAAAATAGATGACATCATGAGGGAGGAAAATTATGTTGATATATTGAAGCAACAACTCAAGACATCAGTCAGGAAGTTAAAGCTTGGTTGCAAATGGGTCTACCAAATGGACAATGACCCCAAGCAAACTTCCAAAGTTGTGGCAAAATGGCTTAAGGACAACAAAGTCAAAGTATTGGAGTGGCCATCACAAAGCCCTGACCTCAGTCCCATAGAAAATGTGTGGGCAGAACTGAAAAAGTGTGTGCGAGCAAGGAGGCCTACAAACCTGACTCAGTTACACCAGCTCTGTCAGGAGAAATGGGACAAAATTCACCCAACTTATTGTGGGAAGCTTTTGGAAGGCTACACACAACGTATGACCTAAGTTAAACAATTTAAAGGCAATGCCACCAAATACTAATTGAGTGTATGTAAACTTCTGACCCATTGGGAATGTGATGAAAGAAATAAAAGCTGAAGTAAATCATTCTCTCTACTATTATTCTGACATTTCCCTTTCTTAAAATAAAGTGGTGATCCTAACTGACCTAAGACAGGGAATTTTTACTTGGAGTAAATGTCAGAAATTGTGAAAAACTGAATTTAAACATATTTGGCTAAGGTGTATGTAAACTTCCAACCTCAACGGTATATAGATTGTGTATAGGCTTGTCTCTGAATCTTCTCTTTGTGCCCGACTGGGTTCAAATGCTTTCTGTTTTTGTATTTATTTATCAGTGTATGTATGTATGTGTTTTTATGAATGTAACAATATTTTTAAATTAAGGTTTTTGTATAATTTTATGTATGTATGTATGTATGTATGTATGTATGTATGTATGTATGTATGTATGTATGTATGTATGTATGTATGTATGTATGTATGTATGTATGTATGTATGTATGTATGTATGTATGTATGTATGTATGTATGTATGTATGTATGTATGTATGTATGTATGTATGTATGTATGTATGTATGTATGTATGTATATATTTTTACTGCTCTAGGGATATAATTATTGTTTGGATAACCTTATTTACAATTATGTATTGATTTTTACCTTGTATTTTTCAGTCTTTATGCGATGCGCAGTGCAGAGAACACCGGGAGAAGAATTACCATTGAATTATTGTAATGTTTGTTTATGTGTCAATTAATCCCATAAGGGATGAGTTGCCAATTGGCGTTTGGACTCGAAAATAAAATGCCATTCATTCATTCACCAGGTGATGAGAGTTCCTTACTAATGAGTGACCTTAATTAATCCATCAAGTACAAGCATGGATCGAAAACCCGAAGGCACGGGACCTCTGAGAAATGAGTTTGACACCTGGCCTCATTGTGCCATTACTAGATATGTTTATTTATATTTACTTAGTTTTAACTGTTAGTTTGTTTTGCCAATATCTCATTTGTTGTCAAGTTAAGGTTTCTTTTATTTTCAAATATCAATTTTGAGATCAATGTAGATGATTTTGAATCTAAATGAAAATAAATACTTACATTTCACTCTCCTTTATTCCTCAACTACAACAATTATGCACCATAAACCATATCCAATGTCATTGGCACTTATGTGAATGTATTTGATGTGATTTTTTAATGTAATTATTTGTCTGTGTATTTCACAGCAAATATAGCACATTGAATGGAGAGAGAGAAATTAAAGAGAGAGAGAGAAAACGAGAACTGTTAATTTCCTAACCTGCAATGGCAAAACAATTGCAGCAGGTGGCATATTCAATTCGCAGTTGATGCTACATGTAAAGGACCGCTCAATGACACACACACAGCCTAACAGCTTTTTCTCTCTCTCTCTCTCCCTCTCTCCCTCACACACATACACACACTTTTGCACTGATCTCTGCATATTCAAATGTCAGTCCCCCATTTCACCTGTCCTATAACCTATAGCCTATACACTCTTATAAAATAGGGTTATTATGCTGTCCTCATAGGAGAACCATTTTTGGTTCCAGGCAGAACCCATTTGGGTTCCATGTAGAGCCCTTACTACAGAGGGTTCTACATGGAACCCAAAAAGGTTCTGTCTGGAACCAAAACTGGTTTTTCATATGTTTCTCCTATGGGGACAGCCTTAGAACCCTTGTAGGTTCTAGATAGCACCTCCTCACCTATAACACAATTGTATACATATGTCAAAGTGCCATCTGATCTAAACATGGAAAGGTATGGAAACAGCTCTTGAAAAAAGATAGTCTATGATCTGGCTGGTTCTTGAAATTGATATTGACTGACAATCAATCCGGGGCTAAGATGTTTCTCTTCTCATCTGGCAACCAATAGGAAGCCAAGGATACGTGGATGCGACAGATTTGGAAACTGTGGTAAGTAAAGTAGCATTCAGATGTCAGTGTAGACAGAGGAGGAGAGAGGGGAGGCAGGGCGGTCGAAGAATAGGCGTTTACGAATTCAAGCTCTGTCCAGACGAGAGGCTCACCTGTTAGGCGCAAGACATGAGCCATCCAAATGAGAAAGATGCCTCGGGCACAATCGAAAGTAAACCTAAATCGCCCATGCTTTCATCATACTGCATCGAAAGCATTCTCGGCCGACGAAGTCCCCTCAAAGTCAGACTCACAGGAATGCAAAGTTTACCAATGCTACTGACTGGGAGTGCGGAGGATAATGCGCCTTTGGAAGGTAAGACAATATGTTGTAGGTTGACTGCTAACTTTCTCTGTAACCCATATGCAATTATAGAAAACATCTCCACATGTATACTGCATTTGCAGCTAAACACACTTGCATTTTATTTAATGAGGCGAATGTCCTTTGCATTTAAAGTACATTTCATTAGGCCTAAGGGGTTTTAAAGAAGCCCATGTCCTATAAACAACATTGTCTTATTAAAAGGGCTATTATAATGTGATGAAACGTATCATATTGCATGTTGCGCTGTTTATTATTTATACATTCCTTAAAATAAACTATATCTCTTTGCAGCATCTCAGAAAGATGCGGACATGCACCTGCCCCCCAAGTTGCAGCGTCTGTATGGCCCAGGGGGAAAGCTCATGGATTCCAGACGGGGAATTCACGAGAATGAGGAGCAAGAAGAGAAGGAGCGTCCTCTAGACAAAGTCTACGAAAATCTGAAAATCACCCAGGCGCCACAAGTTAGCATCAGCCGCAGTAAATCATACAGGGAAAACGCGTCCCACAGTCAGAGCGATGAAGATAGGAACCTCGGGCGACGGACAGAGGAGCACGCGGAGCTTGGCGCCCTAAAGTTCGAGGAGGACACTGGCAAGGAGCTTATCTGCGAAGACACAGAAATATCCCCAAAGAACGGAGAGAGTTTGTACATCAATGGAGATGTAAAAGACGGAGAGGACAGCGTGTGCCTCTCAGCTGGCAGTGACTCAGAGGAGGGGATGCTAAAGCGAAAACAGAGGAGATACAGGACTACGTTTACCAGTTATCAGCTTGAGGAGTTGGAGAGAGCTTTCCAGAAGACGCACTACCCGGATGTGTTCACGAGGTAGCTTTCTCATTTGCCTGCGCTTATCAGTTATTTGAACACTCTGAAAATCTGTTGCATATATGCCTAGATCATATGCCTATGATCATAAAAATAAACATTGTGCTCTTAAATACAAAATAATAATTGATAATCCAAATAGGAAGTCTATAGATATGATTCGAAAGTGAGCTTTTCTTAATAGTAAATTCTTGCATTGAGGTGATTAAAAAAAATATTATGACATGGACATTGTTTGGCTTAGAAATGTAAGAATATGAAACATATTTTATTATTACATTTGAGCATTATCAGAAGAGTAATATTATTAATGACATTATTATGATTAATTATGATAAGTACGCAATAATAATAATAATAATAATAATACATGTAATACACTAATAATATAAATCACACACAACAAAACGAAATATTAAAAGATGTGTGCGCGCGCAACAATCCCAATCAAGGAATAGAATAACAGTTTAGACCAATTGTAATGTTGATCTGCACATAGTCGTTCTCATTTGAATTATGATGAATTGTTATTGTGGATTTTTATTATTGATAGCCTAATTGTGGTTGCCAAAAAAAGATTTCCCAAAAAGATTTTTACGAAACGCTTAAATTCATGATGTCAATTAAAGTTGACTGCTACAGATAAAAAAATGTTGTTGGCATAATTGCATCTTTACAAAAACATATTTGTGAGATAGGATATTTTATTGCTTGATTCACAAAGGAACGTTTGGAAGAAGATTCGTGGCTGTTAGTAGAGATCATGTAGGCACAATTGATATGATTTATTTTTCAAAGAAGCCTACGCACACAGCCTAATCCAACGACGATATTGATTTAATATAATGTAATTTGTATCGTTATCATTTAGGCTTGTATTATTGTCATCATTTGATTTGGAATTGTACGACGAAATCTGTGATGATAACTGAATTGTTTTCAATTGTTTTCTTCTTTCGATTTAGGGAGGAGTTAGCGATGCGGTTGGACCTCACTGAGGCTCGTGTGCAAGTGAGTGTCAATTATTGTTAGTTCATATTTTACATTATTGTGACCAGGCTATAAAGCCTATTAGTGCTTGTCATTCCACTATCGTATTTAATTTCGTGCAACAACAATTACATGCAACAACATTATAGGGTAGCCTATGATAACGTTAATTATAATAACATTGTATATTGTAGACCTAATTGTACATTAGGAGTATTATTATTACTACATTTGTAATACATGTGTAATACATTTGTAATACAGTTCACTTTAGACATGCAGCGAGAGGAGAAATTATTCAAACACACCAGAAAAATAAATTTGCTTCAGGGCGTTGATGACGGTATCATGCACTTAACAGCGCAAACAGAGCCAGTATTGACGAAAGTGACCTCCTTGCATAGCGGTGGCGGGGTAATGCTATTTGATTTCCCATCTTCTTATTATAATAGCCGCGCATTGATCGGATTTCTCACACCTTAAGTGAGATAAACGCCATTGTAGGTTAGCTACCCTGCCATCCTCATATAGAACATTGCTTACATTTTGAAACTTGAGTCTCAACCTTAGATACCAGACTACGCATTTACCCCTCCCACATGTCACTCGCTTCAGAGCTGTAGATGAGCAAATCACTCTTTGGAGAGGTGATAAAACCTTGTAAATTCCATATGTTTCATTTTATAGCCAGTGTCAAGTCTGAATGGGAGGGGAACCTGGTTGCACATTCTCTCCCTCTCTGTTCTCTTCACTGTCTCCACATAAGTTGATTTACTTTCAATTTGCACATAATGTGCATTATTGATAAGCCCAAATTGTAATATGTAAAACAATTAATAAATAGACAACTGTTCCCCAACATTTTGAAATCAACCAAACCTAACCTCAAGCCTAGGCCTAATTGTCTTTCACTTCCCCCTTCTCTCTAAGGTGTGGTTCCAAAACCGACGAGCTAAGTGGCGGAAGCGGGAGAAAGCCGGGGTTCCGACTCACCCCCCAGGACACCCCTTCTCTGGACCCCTGGGTGCAGCACACCACTTGAGCCACTACCTGGAGGGAAGTCCTTTCTCTCCCCACTCTCACCCCTCCCTGGAGTCTGCCTGGACTGCAGCAGCCACCTCGTTCCAGGGTCTGACCCAGCCCCTTGCCAGCTCTTCCTCCCCCCTGGGATTTGGCCCCTTCCTGGGAGCAGCCATGTTTAGACACCCCACCTTTATTAGCCCCTCCTTTGGAAGGTGAGCACTGCCCACAGCTCTACATTAGTAAGGCTGCATCTGATTGGATCGGTGCCATCTGGATTGTATGTCTAATGAACTATTTCTCACTTTTCTCTCGTTCCCTTCCGTCATCTTCTGTATATCCCCTCTCTCTTCCAACCTTCTCACTCTCTCTTCCTCCATCGGCAGACTCTTCTCTAGCATGGGTCCTCTGACACTCTTACGCCAGCCCATACCCGCTGTAGAGACTCCAGTCCAGCCCCCGATGGCATTGTCAGAGCCCTCCCCCTCCTCGCCTGTGGACCGCCGGGCCTCCAGCATTGCAGCACTGCGGCTCAAAGCTAAAGAGCACTCAGCTCAGCTGACACAACTCAACATCCTACCTTCCAGCATGACTGGGAAGGAGGTGTGTTGAGAGACATCAAACTCCCTCCAATTCCCCCGACATGGAGCATGAGTCATGACCAAAGGAATAGCAGCTTAGAAGTGGTATAGCACAACTTAACCTTGTCTAAACTCCTCCCCAGTTAGTTGTCCCAAAGTTCTGTTACCCCAAACTCTCCACAACAGTGAAACATGCTTTCCTCATGAACTGAAGAAGAGAGATTTTTTTTTTAAGTGGACTCCCTGCCCTTTCACCCTCAGGAATGACCCATTAGCAGCTTCTCACAGGGTGCTACGCAGTGTTTACCAACTCCAGTATCCACAACAGCACACATTTTTGTTGTAGCCCTGGACAAAAACACCTGATTCAATTTGTCAAGGGCTTGACAATTAGTTGACAACTAGAATCAGGTGTGATTGTCCGGGGCCACAACAAAAAAACATGTACGGTTGGGGATACTCGAGGACCGGAGTTGGAAATACACTGTGCTACAAGCCACCAAAGGGATAGATCTAGGCCCTGGAGAGGTTCAAATGGAGAGAAATGCTGTAGACTACAGACTGTGTAAGTTTAGATATCATATAATGTACATTTCATGTATTGATAACATGGTGTCTGTTGATAGATTTTCGCAGTCTTCTTAAATTAGTTAGTTATTCAAGTTTGTATTTATGATCAGTCCTGTATGAGCCAGAAGGAAGTTTTCAGGAGGAACATTGAATTTTATTTTAAAAATGATTTCCTGTTTTCAGATGAATCAGTTGAAAAAAAGCTAAGATAATAAACTGTCAACTGGAAAACGTTTCACCTTTCGTTGCTTTTAACTGTGTTGCAGTGAAATAAAAAATTAAAAGTGAAATAATTCTGTGGACAGAATTGAGAGGTGTATTCAACTGCATGAAACAATATAATAACAAGCTTGCAACAGACGACGTAAACAGAGGTCTCTCCAAATACTGGTGTAGCCTGCAGTCTCACTGATGGACCTCAAGAGCTGGATTCAGGGACGAGGGTGTGGATTAAGGATGTATATGGTCATACAGTGGAGTTCGAAATAATTTAAACTTTGATAAAGATGAGGAAAAATGACTGTATAAAATATATGGTTCAAATACTGAGCTATATTGTATGCTCAAAACATTTGGGAAATTATATTGTTTTATACTAATACAATTGCTCAAAAAAAAGTATTTTGTTTCAGAAGTAATACTTTTTTTCTCAAAAAGGTAGAGGTAAAATATTATTGACACCCCTATTTTCAATACCTTTTTCCTAAATGTTTTATGACTTGGAGAAACACATTGGGAGGGATCTTAGACCATTCCTCCATAAATAATCCTTCCAGATCTTTGATATAATTCGTCTGCGTTTATGGACTGCCCTCTTTAATCCAAACCCAATGGGTTTCAAGTCCGGAGACAGATGGCCATTGCAAAATGTAGATTTTTGTGGCCAATTAACCATGTCTTTGCTGGTTTTTGATTTGTGCTTAGGGTTATTATCTTGCTGAAAGATCCACTTGCGGCCAAGTGTCAACCTCCTGGCAGAGGCAACCAGGTTTTTGGCTAAAATGTCCTGGTACTGGGTAAAGTTAATGACGCGGTTGACCTCAACAAGGGCCCCAGGACCAGTCGAAGCAAAATAGCGCCATGACATCAACCACCATATTTCACAGTAGAAAGTGAGTTATTTTCTGCTTCATGCATCCCCATTGACACCAAACCCACCACTGGTGTGGCCAAAGAGCTCTATTTTCATGTCAACCAACCAAGCACCGGTTTCAATCCAAAAGCCAGTGCCATTTAGCAAACTCCTGACATTTACATTTGTTGGATGCCGAATAATAGAGCCAGTCCACCCTCAAAACACTATCTTACAAGGGATTGTTTTATTGTGCAGTGTAGCCAATGCTATTTATAGCCATATATATATATATATATATATATATATATATATATATATATATATATATATATATATATATATATATATATATATATATATATATATATATATATATATATATATAGTGCTGTAGCTGCTATCTATACACTTCTTTTTCTATAAAAATTACACATTAAATAGCCTAACAATTCTCCTGAAGTATTCCTTGCTCTCTCCATGTCTGTCTCTTTTTTTCTTTCTTTCTCTTAAAGTGTATCTGTGTCCGTTGTCTCCCTTTTTATATGTAGAGGGCTGTAATTAGCTAGAGTATGCGACTGCGCCGCCTTTCATTTTTGTGTGCAAGCCCTAGACCTAAGGTTGCGGGGCCGACTGTTTTCTATATACTAAGTATTGATAACCCAGACAGTCTTTCCTGAGACAGTTTGCATGATATGTCCATTGCGCTTCACACCATTTAAACTTAATATTGAAAGATGCATGTAGTCCAGAGAAATGGGACTGTTGATACTGCAACCACACAACTCAAACGCTGGTTCACGTGTTGAGGCCGGCAATTAAGGAGAACGAGAGATTCAATAAAAGATGTTGCAGTACGGTTTATTTGAAGCACCACTCATTCTGACCATTTTCCCTGATGTTGCTACGGCAATCAAGCCGTTTTTAACCATCCTTGTAACTGTCGCTTCTGCGAAGATATCGTTCACTGAACTAAAACTAATAAAGAACTACCTAAGAAGCATTAAGGCTCTAGTTCTGATATGCGCTTTTTAACACATGACTCATGCCACTCATTGCACTGGGGCCTTCGTAACCTTGACCACGCATTTGTTCACCACTATCCCTTTACTTTCAGTTCAATTATTTATTTCACAAGGCTTGAGGCATTTTCATTCGTTACATTCTTGAAGCCCAAGAAACAAACAGTTATCTTCCTAGTATATGTGGACACTTAACTGGTTTATCAAATACTTTTTGGAAGGGTTACTGTACAAATTATATATATATATAATCATGTCAACCAACAAATAGACATCGATGACAGGCGCAATGGCCCCCAGAGCTCGTGGGCCTTGCGGGGCCAGTGGGGGTGTCCGGTAAAACAGTAAGTAGCTCACGTCTTAATCCGCGAGTCCTCCCATTGAAGTTAACTCGATAGCAGTTAGCCTACTGCTCCTTGCAAAAAGTAATCTTCTCCCCCATTTGACCCCTTCCATGGTGCTGAACCAAATCGTGTGAAACTACCTCTTGGATTAATTAATTAATTAATTCATAAATTGTTGTTTATTGAAAACCCCTCATTTCTTTTACTTGCTAATCTCGCCTCATTTTAATGACACAATCAAGTGGATTTTTGAGGAAATAATTTAGATAAAAGGAGTACTTACAGCAAGCAGCCTTATTTCAGCTTTCACCAGCCAGATTGCCTTTCTTATAGGGCCTATAGGCCTAACCAACTAAGCATTTGACATTTCTTTGCAATTTATTTGATCTAATCTTTATTTAACTAGGCAAATCAGGCGACATCTTTTGGAAGTATTTTTTGGTCAGGTGCAGACCAGCCTTGATTTGGCCCAAAAATAGACGCTTATAATTGGTCCAGACCAAATCAGAACCAATCATAGACATCTATGTTTCACAAGTTTGGACAGCACAGTACAGTACAGTCGAACACAGCAGATTACAGTACACAGAACAGTAAAGACACCTAGTACAGTAATAGGTCTCAGTTGTAAATGAGAACTTGTTCTCAACTGGCCTACCTGGTTAAATAAAGGTGAAATAAAAAAATAAAAAATATATATAATAATGCCATTTAGCAGACACTTTTATCCAAAGCGACTTACAGTCATGCATGCATACATTATACATATCGGTGGTCCCGGGAATCAAACCCACTATCCTGGCATTGCAAGCACCAAAGCTATGCTCTACCAACTGAGCAACAGAGGACCACATTATATTGTCCTCTACAGAAAAGTACAGTACAGTAGAGCACAGTAGAGTACAATAAAGTAAAGTATAGTGTACTGTATTGTACCCTACTTTGCTATAATGTACTCTACTCTACTGAACTAAAATGTACTCTACTGGATTAACCTCTACTATACTGTATCATACTCTACTGTACTCTACTCGTTCAGATTTGGATCTGGTCTGCACCAACCGAATTTGTACATGTTTGGGGGCATGGTTCATTAGAACAATACCCAACCAGCTTTGCAAGTGTTGGTTTTACATTTACATTTGGGTTGTTCAGCAGACGGTCTTATCCAGAGTGACTGACAGTCAATGCATTCAACTAAGGTAGATAAACAACAACATATCACAGTCATAGCAATATCAAAAAAATATATGTAACCATTACGGAGAATGTTATTGTTGTGGGCTGTTGATTTATTCTGTAGGTTAATCTACTTTTTTTTGACATCATTACTGCCAGTTTTAAAGTTTTTGAAAAAGCTAACATAAGTACATGTGACAGATTGGAGCAATAATTAATATTCTGTTTGCAATCTTCAATTGGATCTTCTATCATCTATCATTGTGATATAATGCTTACTTCAGAAAGTATTCATAAACTTGATTTATTCCACATTTTATTCCACAAGATAAAATCTTTTTTTCTTTCAACCATACACACAAAATCTCTTGGTGAAACCTACATTTTTTGAAAATGAAATACAGAAATATCTCATTTATGTAACTATTCACATCCCTGTTAGAATCACTTTTGGTAGTGATTTACAACTGTGAGTCTTTCTGGGTAAGTCTCAAAGAGCTTTGCACACCCGGATTGTACAATATTTTGTCACATTGTCATCTTGTCATGGTAAATTATTGTCCTGCTGAAAGGTGAATTTGTCTACCAGTGTATTTTGGAAAGCAGACTGAACCAGGTTTTCCTTTAGGATTTTGCCTGTGCTTAGTTCTATTCCGTTTCTTTTTATTTAAAAAAACTCCATAGTCTTTGCCGATGACAAGCATACCCATAACATGATGCAGCCATCAGCATGCTTGAAAATATGAAGAGTGGTACTCAGTGATGTGTTGTGTTGGATTTTCCCTAAACATAATGCTTTCTATTCAGGACATAAAGTACATTTCTTCATCAATTGTTTTGCAGTTTTACTTTGCAAACAGGATGCATGTTTTTGAATATTTTTATTATGTACAGGCTTCCTTCTTTTCACTTTGTCATTTAGATTAGTATTGTGTTAGTAACTACAATGTTGTTGATCCATCCTCACTTTTCTCCTATCACAGCCGTTAAACTCCGTAACTGTTTTAAAGTCAACATTGGCCTAATGGTGATATTCCGTAACGGTTTCCATCCTATCTGGTAACTGAGTATTGATACAGCATCCAACGTGTAATTAATAACTTCACCATGCTCAAAGGGATATTCAATGTCTTACCAATAGGTGCCCTTCTTTGCAAGGCATTGGAAAACCTCCCTCTTTGTGGTTGAATCTGTTTTAAATTTGCTGCTTGACTGTGGGACCTTACAGATAATTGTATGTGTGGGGTACAGAGATGAGGTAGTCATTCAAAAATCATGTTAAACACTATTATTGCACACAAACATATTTAGACTTGCCATAACAAATGGTTTGTATACCTATTGATTCAATACATTTCATCTTTTCATTTAGAATTCATTTGTACAAATTTGTAAAAACATAATTCCACTTTGACATTATGGGGTATTGTGTGTCGGTCAGTGACAAAAATCTCAATTTAATCAATTTTATATGCAAGCTGTAACACAACAAAATGTGAAATAAGTCAAGGGTGTGAATACTTTCTGAAGGCACTCGATGAGAAATGCACTCGTACATGAATAACTGAATTTCCATAAGATTGCGTCTGGTGTCTTCAGTGGACGTTATACCACCTGAAAAAATGAAGTGTGCATAAACTTGAGTGTACGTTTTTTTATGACAGTAGTTGTGCGCACGCTATTGATAATAAGAGGGCGCGAGCATATTGAACGTTTCCTCGAGGAACCTTTTTGCCCTGAGGTTCCTCCAAGAACCATTTATAATAAGAAAGAGGAATTCTCCAGATGAAAATAACATTTTTTACATTTCAAGGTTCATTATTGAACATCTTTTTCTTCGAGTGTAGGCTACAATGTAATTAATGTTTGTCGTATTATTAAAAAAAAGATTATGCTAATCTCTTCAGTCATATAAAGTCTAGTAGAATTGCATGAAATGTGTTTATAAAAGGCCAAAAAAGGTATATCAGATTACGTAATTCATAAAAAGTTGTTACTCACTGGTTATTGTAATAACCACTGGTTGATGTAATATCTTATTACTACAGTTAGAGGAAAAGTTAATTTTACCGTTCAACATTTTATCGCGTTTCTAGGCAAGTTATTTTATTTACTGGGTTTGTTACATACACAATCGAAAAGTTATTACAAATCGAAAAGTTATTACATTTATAGGTGTTATTACATTTACCGTTTTTACAAGGATGTTTGATATGCTTTTTACATTTGTAACACAAAAATCACGATGGAAGTGGCCATTTTAGGCCCTTTTAAGTTTTAAGACCTATATATGCCCCCTGTAAGACCCAATGATTCACGAACCATACATGATACAGACAACTGCTTGGTGTCACTATACTCCTAATAGTGTGTTCTAAAATATGGAGTATAGTTACATTCTGAAATACAATTTTACACATTAATTTATTTAACATTAAAACGATTGATATTAATATCTCAAAAGCACCCTTTCTGATTTGGTTATTTTTTAAACAACATAGTCTACAAGTACGTCACATTTCCAGAGTCGGCTCTCTGATACTTTTAAATGTATTATATATTTTATGAGCACCACCAACACAGTTAATGGAAAATTGGATTCAAAGAGAACTTCCTCTGCTCGTGATTTGCTGAATGTGCAATCATGCAGGAGGGTTGTGATTGGTTAATTACCTAGAACGTCAATTTCTATGCATAAAATTGATATTTTTCCAAAAGTAACATAGAAGCCACTCATCTGCATCTCGAGAAAGAATCTTTAAAAATAGATTATAGACCGATTAACGAAGCCTGTCCTCGGATAAGGACTGATAGAGTTTGAAACGCATTAAATGACTTAAATCTGGCACTCATATTGTGTGATTTGCGTTAATTCCTTTGCAGCTCCGTCTCCTGCATCAAATTAGACGACTTTATTAAGCGGTTTGTCATCTCATAGCTTTCCATTCAGAGCAACAAGGAAATCACTTTGTCTGTTAAAAGGCTGGGGATTCCATTATTTCCCTGAAGTAGCTACTTACATATTCGACAATGTAATGAATAACGGTGAGAGAATAATAGAGCAGGACTAGGCCTACACCAATCCCCCTTCAAAGGCCTATCAGCAACATAATACATCGAATTTCACTGAGTAGGCCTAGCCTAATCCAGGCATTAAAAAAAGACGCGGAGGCAAGAAGAAAATTAAGAAGAGCCAAACACCTGTCACATTGTGACGGTTGTTCGACAGTCTTTGGCGTAGCCTCAAAGAGGAACACAGGCCTTGCTAAAACACTCATCTGAATGCCAAGATGCATTTGAACACATTTGGGTAACCACACACAAGTTGTGTTATTTCAGACAATAGGACAACAGGCCACACAGGCCATGAAACAATGGAACGTTATAATTTGGATCAACAGGGGCTAATAAATGCAGCATGAGCATTAGCCAGCGTCAGCCACCAAGTGGAAGTTGTCACTGGGCAACTTCTGCCTCAGATGCCAGGCATTTTCTTGGCCCTACAAATTAGTCCATCAATAACATAAAAAAGTAACTCACTATCAAATGGACAATAGTGCACTATAATAGGACTGCAGTGAGTGAGAGAGAGTGAGAGTAAGAGAGACAGAGAGGGTTTACCCACTCTGTAGATGGGCTATTGACTTTTCCCACCGTGTTGGAGAAAAGGGGACTATTTACTCCACCGCACAGCTGTAGGGGAGTGATAACCAAACTTTGATTTACTGCCATGTGGGCAACTCGAAGAGAAGAAGGAGAGAGGGAGCGAAAATAAGAGAAAGGGTGGGCATTGGGTAGGTGGCTCAGAGACAGAGGGAGCTTTACAAAACATCATTATAATTCTGCTATAGACAAACATTTTCTTGAGCATTCAGGCATAATTCAAACCTTCTCATGGAAGACCATTTCATGCCTATTCTTCCGTTTATGTATTCTGAAGGTACAAATTAGATGAGATGACTAGAGGGGGAAATGAGGTAAAGGACAGAGGGAGAGAGAATCTAAGGAAAGAGAAAAATACGGAAAGAGGTAAATATATTTGCAAAGAATAAGTAGAGTGTAAGTATAGGAGTGTAAATTGACGTAATAATACGTTTAACAATCATTTTTTATTCAAAGATGATCATTGTTTATCATTTCAAACACACTATTAATGACCATCGCTGAGTAACAGGGATTGTGACAATGGCCATCACACAGCCAGGCCTTTTACCAAGAGTTGGACAAATACTGCTCAACTGGCACAGATTGAGGGTCAGGGGTGAAACTCTGAGAGATGAGCACATGATGAGTACACCAACCAATCCCAATACAAGAGAATGCAGGAAAGAATAAAGAGGAGGATTAAAGGTAATCAACCTAAAAGAAGACATGGCATCAATTCTTCAAGATTAGATATTTTTCCTTTCTCGCTCTCCAATTTGTATTTTAACGATGTGAGGACTGGAGAGGTAGATGGATCACTTTAAAGCAGTAGGCGCTGTATGCGTCATCTTTTCCCCTTGAACACTTCCCCCTGCGAGAACCGCTCGAGCACAGCAGGGGTCATATCACAAGTCAAATGGCCTTACAGCACAGGACGACGAATAGAAAGATGGAGAGAAAAGAGAATGGGACCTAAAATGAGAGGAGAAAATAGCCAAACAAAAAGATAACGGAAGATTGCAAAATAACTTATGAAAACTACAACTAAAGGAGACAGGAAAAAAGGAGGGAGAGATGAGGAGAGAGAGAGAGAGAGAGAGAGAGATGCTGTGATAATCTCTTCTACAGGCGTACAGCCAGTCAGTGAGTGTATCAGCTTCAGTGAGTGCTAACAAGGTGTAAATACAATAACAAGCATGTAATTAAGTGAGCATGATGAAGTTAATGGAGATAACACATTCCATTTGAGCTGCTTATGAATATTCTATTAGATGTTATTAGGCAGCTGGAATAGCTGTTAATTTAATCATCACTCCGAGCAGAGAAAAGTTCTTTGTGCAAGGGTAATTGCAGAGAATGAATAATTAATTTGACAATTGTACCAGTGGATTCACAATGCTGCAGGGCTCAGGGGGTGGTAGGTGGGCTGAGTGAGTACCGGGTAGACATGAAGGCTGAGAGAAAATGAGCAAAGCGGATCAAGGACCATTTTAAGTTATCAATGTGGTAAATTACACGTAAATATGCATGTAATCGCACAGACCACATTATATGACATGAGGAGTTACAGATACAGGGCATGAGAGAAAATAGAGAGCAGTAGCAAGACGGGAAATGTAAAGTTGTTCTAATAAGAATAGAATCAAAGTCTAACGAGAATCTGTCGATATTGGATATTCAGTTGTCTATGTTTTTATGTTTCAATGAATAGCTCACACTGTGTTTCAAATTGTCGCCACATTTAACTTGGTAGCCAGCAATCAGGCAGAGAGGATTGTGGTCTACATGTAGATCAGCTGTGAACGTCGTCCCCTGAATCTCAATCATACATACTCCTCTACTCCTTCCTCCACTTCTCTCTCTGTCCTTCTCTCTTCGCTTTTGCCCGTTCTATTCATAAATCAGAGCTTATTCCTGAGCAATTGTGTTTTAAGAGGGAAAAAAGGGAACAAATGTTTCTGTGAATGATTAAGGGGAAATTGGTTTAGAAGGTATGTGATGCAGGTGAGAGAACATATTCTTCAGGGAACTATGCTTTTGTAGTTCTGTTTGCAGATGACCAAGGGCCAAATCTGGTCGGTACTAAATTACAGGGGCCTGATCAGTGAACCACAGAACTGAGTCCAATCATTGTTCTATGGTCTCATCCGTACAGTATTGGCAGAAATATTCATAGGGAAGAATGAATCAAATTTCCAACTGGGTTGCCTTTCGTGTTGGACCAAGTTGTGTATTCCATTTTGAGTGTAGTGGTTGAAAAAAGATGCAAATGTGTTTTTCATTAATTCTGGCCAAGCAGCTTATAGTGTTTGGTACTGCATGATTACACATATTTCTGTAGTAGCTATTGCAATAGGGTCTTGCATGTTTTTAGTTATGTAGAAATGTACGAGGGAATCACTACAAAGAGAGTTTAACATGCAAATGGATTTTATTGTCAGTAGAGGCGTGTGTTCATTTGTCTTGATGCGTGTATGTGTGTGTGTGTATTCTCAAAATTATACGGGTGAACTATTGCGCGCTGCGGAACAGTGGCCCCTGAATCAGGGGGAATACAAATAAAGTGATGAATAAATATATACAGCAATAGTTCATGAATGCCTAAGTGGTGTCTGAAGAACGGAGGACGAAGACATAATCATGTTAGCCTCTCCCCTCGACTCCGGCTTAGACAGATGAGCGTTCATCTATTGATTACACAACCAACCAGCCTCCCTGCCTTTCACTCCAAACTCCCAAAGTGTTCACTCACATTTAAACGAATCCATTGTAAGAGGGCCCCCTTTTTCAATCAAGTGACATCAATCACAGCAACGTGTGATGATAACGATCCCTTAGGTCCCTCAGTGCTCCAGATGAAAATACCAGGCCTGGAGCTGGACATAAGCGTTCCAAACGAGACCTAGCCTGCCAGCTCAAACACATGCTCCATGTCCCATTATTTATGAAGGGCTATCCTTTTGCCCTCTCGTCAATTACTCTCCCTATCAATTCCCTGAGTCTGAGGACTGTTTTCAATCAACATGGGCCGTCCATGCAGTGTGACGGTGCAGAGTATTCCTCCTTCCCTCAGTCTCCTCATCCCGCTCCTAGGACAGTGATTGGTCCACTTTGCATTGTGGACGCGTCTTGATTGCATCCAGGGCTAAAATGAGCGCTGTCAAAATGTCTTGACCTGAGAGGAATATATAGGAACATCATTTGTTCTACCCCCCCCCCACTCCCTTATTGAAAACATTTCAACTGGCTTCACTGGAGAGAAGAAAAATAGACAGTCTGAGGGGTCAGGAATTGTAGGAATAGATTCTACAGGAGTGGCTGGACAAATAGCTGGGCTTCTATCAGAGCTATCCTCCAAAGTAGTTGATCATCAAAACTGCCACCCACACAAACAGATCATGAGAAATGTATCATGAGAAATATTGTTATGGAGGAGCAGAGATGTATCCTGCGCCGTTCCCTGTGTTGTCTGTGAGAGAAGGGAACAGAGCTGTGGAAACCTTTTGTTTTGTTTGTAAATCTGTCAGTAATTGCCCTAACCCAACACAACACCTGCCACTGTTGTTCCGGTCATACATACAAGCGATGGAGAAAAGCGGAGAAATTACCTCCTTCATAACAGTTTGTTTTGATAAGGCATTGTGTGCAGAGCCGATGAGCAGTGACTGTCAATTTGATTAGGCGTTATTCTTTCTGTTAATTGTCATTATTGGGCCTGCGCCACTGTGTGTCACCATAGAAGCCATGCAATCCTCGCATGAATAACACTTAGGGGGGAATTAAGAAGATATGTGCAGGGTTTTAATTGCTCTCAATACTTTCGTTTGGCTTGGCAACTGTTGACCCATGCACTGTAGCCTGTCAATTCAGCAATGCACAATGCACTATAATGAACCCTTCATCTCCAACCAAGTACACACACACACACACACACACACACACACACACACACACACACACACACACACACACACACACACACACACACACACACACACACACACACACACACACACACGCACAATATGACACCCCATGACTCCTCTTTGTTGATTTATTTTGTTGTAAGGCTAAAAGCTATTTCACCACAAAGTTGCAGATTTTTCAGCCTGAGCAACGCTGGACTAAACCATCTGTGAAATTACTTCTTTATCAGAGCAATTCAATGTTCCCCGTCCTTTGACTGCAACCCCCTCTACAAGTCCCCCCTCACACACACACACACACACACACACACACACACACACACACACACACACACACACACACACACACACACACACACACACACACACACACACACACACACACACACACACACACACACACACACACACACACACACACACACACACACACACCTGCACAATGGTCACCAGGGAAAAAACACACCTTAAATCTACTGTCCAATACCTGAAATTATTCAGTCCACATTGGTGTCCAGTCTAGTAATTCAAACAGAATGCTTTGCTACACCTAAAATCAACAGTTAAGCAAATGATTAGAGCTCCATCCAGCCAGATCGTTTGGGATTGAAACTGAAATCAGACATCTATCCATGTCCTGAGGAAAATGCCTTCAAAACCGCCCACTTGGGGCAAGAGTGAAAGCTATTGCCATCAAGTAGGCTTGGGTATTGCTATGGTGTTGTGGACTCTCGATCGGAAGGTTGCATGTTTGATCCCGGTCAAGGACACAAGTTTTTTATTTGAACCCTATCTCAAACATTACCCCGTACCTTAACCATTCAGGATGAGTGCCTAAACTTAATGTTTGAACCTATCCCATACCTTAACCCTTACCTTAACCATCCAGAATGAGTACCTAAACTTAACCCTTAACTTCAAAATTTGACGTTTGGAGAATTGGAACGATGCAGAGCAGCAGGAGCAACTTCGAAATTTGACATTTGGAGAACATGGATGAACGTCTAATTCTGCAGTGAGACTGTGAGAGCTTGTTGCTCAAGCAGCATGATTCTGGTCCTCCAACTTCCATTGTACAGACTTCAACAGTTATGTCTGCAGCTGCCGTTGAAAAAATAAAATCCCAAACAGGTTTGATGAAGCTTAACAAGAAGAGCCAATTTGAGTTAATTTGATGGGCAAAAATGAGAATGAAAAGCAATCCACAGAGCAGGGTCGCCTCCTGAGTCAATATGTAAATCTTTACAAGGCAAACACTGTGGGAAACAAAGACATTTAACTGAAGCACCAGTTGATGTCTCCACTTTTTGCTGCGCATAATTTGTTCCCATTGAAAGCTATAATTGTCTGCAATTTGAAGTTATTCATTCTAAATTTTAGAAATTAATTTCAATTGGGAAATGTAGAAATGTCAGCTCTCGTGAAAGGGATTTGATTTCAATTATCCTTGCTCAAAAGACTGTGATTCCTAAATACACTTATGCAAAATTATGACATGAATTTGTGTTCCAGAAATTCAGTGCTTAAAGAGCGATTAGGCAGTAAATGGATGGTCTTTGAAATGGAGTGAATGTGCTGGGCTCCATTTGAAAGGCACTCAATTATCCCTGATTGCTCCCCTTTATAAAGTATCACAGAGAGATACCTGCTATTGCAGTAATTTGTGGGAGAAATAACATGCTGCAATTTGAACGGGAGAAAAAAGGAAACTATAATGGACGCCTGAATGTACATCAATACAACTGAGGAAGAAAAGGGAAAAGTGAGGGGGAGATTAAAAAAAAGGGGGGAGATATAGGAGGGAGAGCAATAAAAAAATGAGGTGGAAAGTCACTGTCCACGAAATCCCAGCCCTCTTGGACAAACATGCAGCTCAACGACCCCATAACCCAACCTCAAATCAGTCTCTCTCTCGCCCTCTCTCTCTCGCCCTCTCTCTCTCTCTCTCTCTCTCTCTCTCTCTGTCTCTCTCTCTCGCTCTCTCTCTCCCTCTCTCTCTCTCTCTCTCTCTCCCTCTACCCCCCTCTCAACTATCTAGAGCAAATCAGCATCCATTGTAACAGCTTGAATAGAATCATTATAAAACCAGAGGTTTCTTTCAAAATCAGTAGGAACCAGTGAATCAATCTCGTCTACTTTGAGCAATTTTGGTCCATCATGATAGTGGGCAGGGCAGACAGGGGGTGGGGTTGTTTGTACTGTGATGGGGTTTAATTTACTTTCCTTCATAACAGAAGTGCATGTAATAGAGGTACCTTTACTCAGTTCCTACTCAGACTTAATTGGCAGCTGCCTTTCCCCTGGCGAAATAAGCTGAATTCACACTGGTATGACATTATCACACACCACCGCACTAATAAATCACTATTCCTGGACAGGTATGTGTGCAGCAGCATGCAACTTTCGTGGTTAACCAGCGGAAGAAACGCAAATTGATCTGAGCAATATTTGTCCTATTTTTTGAATATCTGATGAGGCAAATTACTCAGCGGAGGAGAAGTCAGTGCCGCTCCATGTGAAGGAAGCGAAATGAGGAATGAATCTCTCGCTCGTATCTAATGATGATCCCATCAACTCCCAGACAATCTGACAGGTTCCTCTGCCATTCATTTTGACCTGGGCCATCACCTACAGTGCATTGGATATCTGACCCCCAGCTACAATCCCACTGCCTAAAATGGACTCACGCGTCCCTTCTTCCAGAAAACGGTTGCTCAACTCTACCTTTGTAAGTCCAGGCTGTGAGTATATTATACATTTGACATGTTTTTTTGTTGTTGTTGTGGAAATTCTTCATGGCTACTATGAAGGGAACACTTAAATGCAGAGATGCCGTATGACAGCACTGCAGCCTACATTATTTAGTCAGTTATTATGGGGAGAAATTAGGATGTCAGAGAGGTGGGGAAGGGAAATAAATCAATTCTAGCAGCTGACAGCTCATTCCAAGGATATAAAGCTCTCCCAATTGCATAATTACACCAGTCAATTTCTAATGTGATGAACACATGCACCTCCGCAATGAATTCTAGGTCATTTAACAAAACAAGAGCAAAGCTCCATGGGCACAGCATTTAAAGCAACCAACCTACAATGTCTCTCGTTGCTCTTTTCTCTATATATCTCTCTCTCCCTTGGTAGTCTTTTGTGCAGCTGTAAACGTCCGTCTCCCACCTTGGCTCTAAGCGAAGAGGAGTTAGCCCAAAGAAAAGGCACCAAACAAGCCCTCTTTTACATGTTCTGGTTAATCAAGGGCTTTCTATTCAGCAATTTGACCTATTGTTTATCACAGATTATCACTCCCCCCTCCATCCTAGCCTTCCACCAGCCGGTTACCATGGGCGACCTGCATGGTGAGCGTAATTGCAATAATTTGTGAAGCGCCATGGCAACCTCCATTAAAGCGGGGTAAATAGCCTACTAGGTCTTTGTGCCACACTGTTATTTCTGCTAGCGATGCTGGGCCAGACTGGGGAGTGAATGTGTAAATGTATATTTGCCTTTGCCCCCTGAGAATGTAAGCCTGCTAATGAGAACAGTAGCGAGGTGTCCGAGACTCTTCATCTCTCGTCTTGATTAATGCCTCTGTTTGGACAGGACTCTCAACAAACAACACCAATTTCTTATCTGTAGCCATGTTAGCTTCACCCCCCCCCCTCCACATCTTTACTTTCCTCCATCTACTAAAAGACAAACTGCCCCACTGTATTTGTCCAGTCTTTTATTGCTAAGAGGAATTCTTTATTACAGGGGTGGGATTGTGGGTTTCACTCATTCCAAACAATAATGGCTTGGGAGGGGTTTGGACAGGTGAGGCCTGGGTTAGGAACCAGCTTTCTAATGTGTTTTGTCTGTTTTCCACAATGTATTTGTTCAAACTAGACTCTTATTAAGGGGGCTTTACCAAAAAGTGGCCTAAACATTAATCATTTCAACACTCAAGGCATTGTCCCGAGCGTCCTTTGGCATCCCTATAATGTGTGCTCTTGTTATTGTGAACAAAGTAATAATGGATATAATAGTAGACATTGGATTATGCAGCAAGTGTATATTTTATTCAAAAAAATACTGTACTTAAAGTGCAGGAGTAGATGGACTTACAGCCACTTTAAACAATGCCACTTGATATAATGTTTACATACCCTACATTACTCATCTCATATGCATATACTGCACTCGATACCATCTACTGCATCTTGCCATCTTTATGTAATACATGTATCACTAGCCACTTTAAACAATGCCACTTTTATATGTTTACATACCCTACATTACTCATCTCATATGCATATACTGTACTCGATACCATCTACTGCATCTTGCCTATGCCGTTCTGTACCATCACTCATTCATATATCTTTATGTACATATTCTTCATCCCTTTACACTTGTGTGTATAAAGTAGCTGTTGTGAAATTGTTAGGTTAGATTACTCGTTGGTTATTACTGCATTGTCGGAACTAGAAGCACAAGCATTTCGCTACACTCGCATTAACATCTGCTAACCATGTGTATGTGACATTTTTTTGTTGATTTGATTTGATTTACAGGGTGCTATTTCATACACTGTAACAGAAAACTGTCATTTATATGGTAATTTTAGGTATTATCCACAGTAAAAAAAACTTGAAAACGTTTTACTGCAGCATTCTGTAAATTATGGAATACTGTGGGGAAATTGCTGTATTTTGAATGACACTGTAATTCCACCCCACAGAATACAGTACCATTACTGTATCTTTAGAGCGCCAAAAACTAGTGGGTTACTTGGTATTGTTGTTTCTGGCTTATTAACATATTTTGAGGCGTGCCTTGTAAGATTTGTTGTACCCGTGAGTGAGAATGCTGTACCAATTTTACTCCTATGTGGTTAAAGTGCCCCGTCAACCAAACATGTACAGGGGACAGATTGGAGAGGTAGAAAGTCTTAAACCTTAAATGGTCAAAGCATTGTGCCTTGTAGTCGCTGCCATTTTGAAAGTCTTTGTTAAGGCCTCTGGAAGATGAATATACTGTAATGTGTAAACACTTAGTAGCCAACCTGCTTGCACCAATCCCATGTAATTACAGTAAATTACTGTGAAATACAAACCCCTCCCTTCAATAAATGTAATTCATTAATCCGTGTATTCATTTATTCATTCATTCCGATTACGGTAGCGGTAGCGGTTAGTTTTTTTTTACAGTATAATTCAGTCAATTTTACAGTACTGTACTGTGTGTCATTACACAGTACTTGTTTTGATACCATATTCATATTGCAGCAGGTGTACTGCAATATGAAATACATAATTTTACTTACCACCGAGCTGCCTGTACGCTACTGTCAAATTCACAGTAACTCCTTTACAGCAAGACGCAACCAAGTAAACTATTGCTTATTAATAGCACCATCTACAGACAAAAATGCAAACAGGGCTCATACATGGGGGTATGTGTCTCTGTAAAGTTACATACATATATCACTGTCGTCCATGTAATGGGAGATGCAGAAAAACACAGATATTTGACGAGAGCTTCATTAGTATTCTTTGTAAATTCATGGATATTCTTTAAGTAGGGTCAGGAGTTTTTAGATCCCATGGGTCCAGTCACGTGGTCATGAAAAACTCTGGGCCCACTACATGATTTGACAGCCTTTTATGAGTGTCGTGTAATCCTCTAGATCAGTGACGTGTTCCGCTGTGTGCCAGACCAAGTTCAGTGGGCTACTGCGTTTATCTCCCAGATGCCTCTATTTCTCTGGCTAATTAGTGGACATTTAGAGCTGTCTTCATTATCATTGCTGTTAGTGCAGAGGAAACCCAAATCCACTGTTTTGCAAAGGGCTCTCTTAATTGGATGGAGGAATTCCAAAATGTTTACACATCATTCTCTATGAATGGGTAATGGGCCTGTGCTAAAGTGGTGGTGAGACAGGTGGTGCAGTTTGGGTTTTGTGTCGCAGTGGGGTTAAAACAACAGCATTTTTGTTAAGATATCCATGAGGGGCCTGAACAGCGCACGCACTCACGCACACACGCACACGAACACACACACACACACACGCACGCACGCACGCACGCACGCACGCACGCACGCACACACACACACACACACACACACACACACACACACACACACACACACACACACACACACACACACACACACACACACACGCACACACTCACACACTCACACACGCACACACACAACTTTCCAACTTCTCTGTATCTGCGTGAAACTGGGAAATGGTGTGCACTGTGGCGAACTCTAACAGCTGCTGAGAGAGACTTGCTGCCAGGATTCATGACAACCTCAGGAAAAACACATTTAATTAGCAAATTTATTCAGTAATTCAACACTCTGCATCAGAGTAAGCCACTATGATTTCCTTTAAATGGAGGATAATTGAGTGAGAGGGTTATAAACAGCATTTAAATGGAACTTCAGATCCACACACAGGAGGAGTCATAATAACCACTAATGACTGCTAATCAGGAGACGCTTGTGTGGCAGACAGGGCCCCCTCTCTACCCCAACAGCTGCAATAAGTGAGAGAGACTGAGATAGACACACAGGGAGATATGAGGAAGAGAGGGAGGAGAGGGTCAGAGAGAGACAGAGAGACTTTTGATGATGGGAACTCTGACTGTAAGATAAATTCACGTAACTTAATTTTGGACTGCACCATTTGACCATTATAATGTGCGGGCAGCAATACGACTGTGCAGTTCAATATGGATCAGAGGGTTATTGGTTATAATCATAGAATGGGCCACTACCTAAGACAAGTAAGACAGCCGACTAAATAGCTCATATTCAGCTGTATGATACATGTGATGACACGTATGTAAGTGTCAGGAGAAGTGGAAAAGTCTATGTATGTGTGTGTGCAAAATGTGCTCACAAAATGTGTGGTGTGTAACTCTTGGTGCACGTGATAAGCATGTGTGTCAAAATTTGACGTAATGTTTTCTGTGTAACGGGAGTGTATTTACGTACAGTACGTGTACTGTGTGTGTGTGTGCGCGCGCACATGTGTGTGTGTGCGTGTGTGTGTGTGTGTGTGTGTGTGTGTGTGTGTGTGTGAGAGCATGTGTCATGGCGTGTGTACGTGTGTGGGGGTGACCTCTGCAGCAGAGGGATGTGGACAGGTGGGTGACATGGTTCTGTGGTTCAGAAATAAGGGCGCTAATCTTGGGCCTGCAAACGGAGACGCGGACGCTCTGCGTCCTGTCAACAGCAATCCGCCAAGCCCCGCCCCTAACTCACCCCTCGGCCTCTCCACCTGAGACAAGGACACAGCGCAGCTATTTCTGTGTGAATCTCATCTTGGAGAGACTCCACAGAACAGCTTATGGGGTCCCTTTTATGAGGTGACACATTTTTTTGGAAGTGGATGGAGGGGGCAGGGAGGAAGGAGGGGTCTGATCTAATGACAGAACAGCCCTCTCGCTCTGCTTGTCGCTCTTCCTCGCAAGGTTAGCATGGATTCTGAGGGTTAGGCGAGAGGATATGGATGGTCATAGTGGGGGGGGGGGGTATGGGTCTCAGTTTAAAGAGATCAGAGGGAAAACAACTGCAAAAATACAATCTCCATAAATAACGAGGCAGATTCCAATCTAAATGAATCATTATCAACTTTGTGCAAACATGCCCAGAGTTCATCAGACTGCTGCCTGCACAGTGATCTGGCGGAGCCCTACTCAGCGTGTGATAAGTGACTGTGGTCTGGGGTCATGAACAGAACTGAATGATCTGTGCGACTGTTGCTGTTCCAACAGGTGGGCTGACTTAGCACCATTATTATCACCTCAGAGCACAGTCGCTGAACACTGTTCTAGGAGACCTCCCCGGGGGGGCGGGAGACCGCCACAGCAGAGCTGTGAGTTATTATTCCTGATTACTCCTGATTTTACTACCTGTCTACAGAAACCATTTGGCTACATACTCCACACAGCTCTCACATTCATGGTTTACTGCCTCTCCACACCAGCATGGTCACGTGGTGCTAGGAAGAGGTGATATTCAGACAGACAGACAGATATATAGATAGAGAGTGAATGAGAGGATGAATGAGAGAAAGAGAGCGGTAGACACACACAGAGAAAGAGAGAGAGAGATATGACTAAAACACATCTTTACCCTCTCTAAGGAATAAGCAGTGATGAGAGAGCAGTGAAGACTACAAGGCTACAGTTCCATTTGTCTAATTCGATTTCCCAGTGCTGCTCTCTGTGTTGAGTTTGTCACAGAGCTCATTAACCTTTGACCCCGAGGCCAGAGGGTGAGACAGTGTTTTGACAGGACTGACAGCTGATGGACTGGGAGTGTGGGAGGGGGTGGGGGGGGTATCGGTGAAAGACAAGCACTTTGACCATGACCTACAAATGCTCCCCAGGGTAGAGGATGGTGGGGCTCGACTTTAAACGCATACCAACTGACACATTCCAAGCCAATCAAAACATAGAACGGCATGATGTCAGTATCTACACGAGTCCCATAGCCCTTGCGATGTTGACCCCCCCCCCCCCCCACACACACACACACCTTTTCATGTAGGAACACAAGCTCATACACAGATACCCCTTTTTGTGTTACTTCATTAGGAAGACAGACTGACCTTTACATTCTGGCCCTGGATACTCACATGAGCTCTATCACAGGTTTCTACCACGAAGAAGATTTGCACTCTATTCTTGCACTCACTCAATCTGTCACCCTGTTCAGACCACTCAAGGAGCACACAAGGAAATACCCTTTAAAACACAAAATCCAATGGGGGAACTAAATGCCCTTGTCTCCAAAACGAGGGATATTCAGACGCTAACATACTGTATGGCCTTCCAACTATATACATTATGTGTGTTTTTCCTACATATGTATTAAATATACTACATTTATACTCTGACATAACTGCCACAATCTCTGGATTTCTCCAGTATGTCAGTTGTAATACCTGGTTTATCCCAATCAGTGATATCCTGAAGGGCTGAGGTATAGTTTCCCCCTGCACATTATCTCTAAATCTCTCTCTCCCTCTCTCTCTCTTTATTGGCATGGGAAGCATATGTTTGTATTGCCAAAGCAAGTGAAATAGATAATCAACAAAAGTGAAATAAACAATAAAAAATGAACAATCTTACATTCACAAAAGTTTCATAGGAATAGACACATTTCAAATGTCATATTATGGCTATGTACAGTGTTATAACGATGTGCAAATAGTTAAAGTACAAAAAGGAAAATAAAAGGTTGGCCTTTTCTTGTATCAACAGGTCACAAATCTTGCTGCTGATGTAACACTGGGGTATCAGGTAGGTGTTTAGTGGTTCCTGTTGGTGCCACTACAGTGGAGAGTCCAAACCAGGTCTCCACCGTGCGCATTCCCCCTGAATATGCAGATTTGGCTCTCACCTTCTCTAAAAAGAAGGCGACTCAATTACCACCTCATCGATGGGGCGATTGTGCGATAGATCTCCTGGTAGGTGCTGCACTTCCCAGGAGTCACGTGTATTCCCTCTCACATGAGGAGACGGTAGCTATGGAAACATATGTCTCCGAATCCCTGAGTCAGGGGTACATTCGGTCCTCCACTTCACCCTCCTCCTCAAGGTTATTTTTTGTGAAGAAGAAAGAGGGAGGTCTGCGCCCGTGTATTGACTATCGGGGTCTGAATCAGATAACTGTGAGGTATAGTTACACGCTACCGCTCATAGCCACAGAGGTAGAGTCAATGCACGGGGTGCGCTTCTTTACCAAACTAGATCTCAGCAGCGCTTATAACCTGGTGCGTATCCAGGAGGGAGATGAGTGGAAGACGGCGTTCAGTACTACCTCTGAGCACTATGAGTACCTCTGTCAGGACCCGGTTACGAACCTGGGTCTCCGGAGTGAGAAACAGTCGCTTAACCAACTGAGCCACGAATAGTCAGCAGAACCCAGAAGATGAGGCAGACACAGCAGTACTTAAGACGGTGTATTTAATAAAGTAAAAAGGAGAAGTCCTTCAATTCAAAAATGGCAAATCCAAAAGGTGGTAGGAATAGCACAAAAAAGCCTCAAGAGATACTCAAAAACAGAAGTCCACAAGAGCATCCACCGGAATCGACAAGAATACACAGAACACTAGGGCTGGGTGCTAACATACAAACACAGAGCACAGAACTGAGGGAAACTAAGGGTTTAAATACAATCAGGGGAAACGAGGCACAGGTGCAAATAATAATGGGGAACAAGGGAAAAAACATAAGGTCAAAAAGCACAATGGGGGCATCTAGTGACCAAAACCCGGAACAACCCTGGCCAAATCCTGACAACCTCGTCATGCTGTACGGGTTGATGAATGCTCTATCAGTCTTCCAAGCCTTTGTAAACGAGATTTTCAGGGACCTGCACGGGCAGGGTGTAGTGGTGTATATTGATGACCTTCTGATATACTCCGCTACACACACCGAGCATGTGTCCTTGGTGCGCAAGGTGCTTGGTCGACTGTTGGAGCATGACCTGTACGCCAAGGTTGCGAAATGCATGTTCTTTGAACAGTCTGTCTCCTTCCTAGGGTATCACATTTCCACCTCAGCGGTGGAGATGGAGAGTGACCGCATTGCAGCCGTGTGTAATTGGCCGACTCCCACCACGGTAAAGGAGGTACAGTGGTTCTTAGGCTTTGCCAACTACTACCGGAGGTTTATTCAAGGTTTTGGTCAGGTAGCAGCTCCCATTACCTCACTGCTGAAGGGGGGCCTGTTGCGCTTGCAGTGGACAGCTGAGGCGGACAGGGCTTTTAGTCATCTGAGGGCTCTGTTTACTTCGGCTCCCGTGCTGGCCCATCCGGATGCCTCTTTGGCGTGCATAGTGGAGGTGGACGTGTCCGAGGCTGGGATAGGAGCTGTGCTCTCTCAGCGCTCGGGTACGCCACCGAAGTTCCGCCCTGTGCTTTCTTCTCGAGGAAGCTTAGCCCGGTGGAGTGGAACTATGACGTGGGGGACCGGGAGTTGTCGGCTGTTGTCAAGGCTTTGAAGGCGTGGAGATATTGGCTTGACGAGGCTAAACACCCTTTTCTCATCTGGACTGACCACCGCAATCTGGAGTACATCCGGGTGGTGAGGAGACTGAACCCTCGCCAGGCAAGGTTGGCCATGTTTTTCCCCCGTTTTGTTTCCACCCTCTCTTACAGACCAGATTCCCAGAATGTGAAGGCAGACGCACTGTCCCGGCTGTAAGACACAGACGAGCGGCCCATGGATCCCACTCCCATACTCCCATACTCCCGGCCTCCTGCCTAGTGGTGCCAGTAGTGTGGGAGATGGACGCGGACATTGAGCGGGCATTGCATACAGAGCCCGCTCCCCTCCAGTGTCCCACTGGGCATCTGTACGTTCCGTCTGCTGTCCATGACCGGCTGATCTATAGGGCCCACACATCACCCTCCTCTGGTCATCCTGGTATCGGTTGGACGGTGCGCTGTCTGAGCGGGAAGTAATGGTGGTCCACTTCGGCTATGGACGAGAGGGTTTATGTTTCCTCCTGTTTAGTTACACCCCTTACCCATTCCACAGCGGTCATGGTCACACCTGTCGATCGATTTCCTGACCGAACTTCCCCCATCACAGGGAAACACCACAATCATGGTCGTTGTGGATCGTTTCTCTAAGTCCTGCTGTCTCCCCCCTCTGTCTGGTCTCCCTACGGCCCTACAGACTGAGGGGGCCTTGTTTACGCACGTCTTCCGGCACTACGGGGTGCCTGAGGATATATTGTCTGATCGGGGTCCCCAGTTCACGTCGAGGGTCTGGAAGAAGGTCATGGAACGTCTGGGGGTCTCGGTCAGCCTTACCTCAGATTTTCACCCCGAGAGTAATGGGCAGGTGGAGAGAGTTAACCAGGATGTGGGTAGGTTTCTGAGGTCTTATTGCCAGAACCGGCCGGGGGAGTGGGCAGCTTTCGTGCTCGGGCAGAGATGGCCCAAAACTCGCTCCGCCACTCCTCCACTAACCTCTCTCCCTTCCAGTGTTTGTTGGGGTATCAGCCGGTCCTGGCTCCTTGGCATCAGAGTCAGACCGAAGCTCCTGCGGTGGATGACTGGTTCCGGCGCGCGAAGGAGACATGGGACGCCGCCCATGTTCATCTTCAGCACGCCGTGAAGAGAGCCAGACCCGGAACCTGCTTCTCCGCCTGCCCTGTCGGATGCTGGGTCCGCGGTTTGTGGGGCCATTTAAAGTCCTGAGGAGAGTGAACGAGGTATGTTATAGGTTACAGCTTCCCCCCGATTACCGCATTAACCTTTCGTTCCATGTGTCTCTCCTCAGGCCGGTGGTGGCTGGCCCGCTCCAGGATGCTGAGGTGCGGGAGATTCCTCCGCCCCCTCTGGACATCGAGGGGGCTCCGGCGTACTCTGTTCGATTCATCCTGGATTCGAGACGTCGGGCCAGGGGCCTTCAGTACCTCGTGGACTGGGAGGGGTACAGGCCAAAGGAGAGATGCTGGGTTCCGATAAAGGACGTGCTAGATCCTTCCCTGCTGTGAGAGTTCCACCATCTCCATCCGGATCTCCCTGCACCTCGTCCACACGGAATAAACAAACGTACAGTTAATAACACAATATAAAAAATCTATATACAGTGTGTGTAAATGGGGTAAGATTAGGGAGGTAAGGCAATAAATAGGTCGTAGTGGCGAAGTAATTACAATTTAGCAATTAACACTGGCGTGATAGGTGTGCAGAAGATAAATGTGCAAGTAGAGATACTGGGGTGCAAATAACAATATGGGGATGAGGTAGTTGGATAGGCTATTTACAGATGGGCTATGTACAGGTGCAACGATCTGTGAGCTGCTCTGACAGCTGATACTTAAAGATAGTGAGGGAGATATGAGTTTCCAGCTTCAGTGATTTTTGCAATTCGTTCCAGTCATTGGCAGCAGAGAACTAGAAGGAAAGGTGGCCAAAGGAAGAATTGGCTTTGGGGGTGACCAATGAAATATACCTGCTGGAGCGTGTGCTACGGGTGGGTGCTGCTATGGTGACCAGTCAGCTGAGATAAGGCGGGGCTTTCCCTAGCAAAGACTTGTAGATGACCTGGAGCCAGTGCATTTGGCGACGAATATGAAGCGAGGGCCAGCCAACGAGAGCATAAAGGTCGCAGTGGAGAGTAGTATATGGGGCTTTGATGACAAAACAGATGGCACTGTGATAGACTGCATCCAATTTGCTGAGTAGAGTTTTGGAGGCAATTTTGTAAATGACATCACCAAAGTCAAGGATCGGTAAGATAATCAGTTTTACGAGGGTATGTTTGGCAGCATGAGTGAAGGATGCTTTGTTGCGAAATAGGAAGCCAATTCTAGATTAAATTTTGGATTGGAGATGCTTAATGTGAGTCTGGAAGGAGAGTTTACAGCCTAACCAGACACCTAGGTATTTGTAGTTGTCCACATATTCTAAGTCAGAACCGTCCAGAGTAGTGATGCTAGACGGGCGGGCAGGTGCAGGCAGCGATCGGTTGAAGAGCATGCATTTTGGTTGACTTGCATTTTAGAGCAGTTGCAGGACACGGAAGGAGAGTTGTATGGCATTGAAGCTCGTCTGGAGGTTAGTTAAAACCTCTTGGAACTCTAGGGGCAGTATTTCATTTTTGGATAAAAAGACGTGCCCGTTTTAAGCGCAATATTTTGTCACAAAAAGATGCTCGACTATGCATATAATTGATAGCTTTGGAAAGAAAACACTGACGTTTCCAGAACTGCAAAGATATTGTCTGTGAGTGCCCCAGAACAGAAGCTACAGGCAAAACCAAGATGAAACTTCAACCAGGAAATGAGCAGGATTTTTGAGGCTCTGTTTTTCATTGTCTCCTTATATGGCTGTGAATGCGACAGGAATGAGCCTGCCCTATCTATCGTTTCCCCAAGGTGTCTGCAGCATTGTGACGTATTTGTAGGCATATCATTGGAAGATTGACCATAAGAGACTACATTTGCCACGTGTCCGCCCGGTGTCCTCCATTGAAATTGGTGCGACATCTTCAGCTGCTGGTATTTTTCCATGGGATTCTGAGACGAAAGCAGGCTTCCACGAACGGCATATCAATGAAGAGATATGTGAAAGAACACCTTGAGGATTGATTCTAAACAACGTTTTCCATGTTTTGGTCGATATTATGGAGTTAATTTGGAAAAAGTTTGACATTTTGGTGACTGAATTTTCGGTTCGTTTCGGTAGCCAAATGTGATGTACAAAACGGAGCGATTTCTCCTACACAAAGAATCTTTCAGGAAAAACTGAACATTTGCTATGTAACTGAGAGTCTCCTCATTGAAAACATCCGAAGTTCTTCAAAGGTAAATGATTTTATTTGATTGGTTTTCTGGTTTTTGTGAAAATGTTGCGTGCTAAATGATACGCTAAATGCTACGCTAGCTATCAATACTCTTACACAAATGCTTGATTTGCTATGGTTCAAAAGCATATTTTGAAAATCTGAGATGACAGTGTTGTTAAGAAAAGGCTAAGCTTGAGAGCAGGCATATTTATTTCATTTCATTTGCGATTTTCAGAAATTGTTAACGTTGCGTTATGGTAATGAGCCTGAGGCTGTATTCACGATACCGGATCCGGGATGGGTAGTATCAAGTATACAGAATGGTGTTGTCTGCGTAGTGGTGGATCAGAGAATCACCAGCAGCAAGAGCGACATCATTGATGTATACAGAGAAGAGAGTCGGCCCAAGAATTGAACCCTGTGGCACCCCCATAGAGACTGCATGAGGTCCGAACAACAGGCCCTCCGATTTGACACACTGAACTCAATCTGACAAGTAGTTGGTGAACCAGGCGAGGCAGTCATTTGAGAAGACAAGACTGCCAATAAGAATGTGGTGATTGACAGAGTCGAAAGCCTTGGCCAGGTCAATGAATACGGCTAAACAGTATTGTCTTTTATCGATGGCGGTTGTGTGATATCGTTTAGGACCTTGAGCGTGGCTGAGGTGCACCCATGACCTGCTCTGAGACCAGATTGCATAGCGGAGAAGGTACGGGGGGATTCTAAATGGTTGGTGATCTGTTTGTTAACTTGGCTTTCGAAGACCTTAGAAAGGCAGTGTAGGATAGATATGGGTCTGTAAAAGTTTGGGTCTAGACTGTCTCCCCCTTTGAAGAGGGGGATGACCGTGGTAGCTTTCCAATCTTCGGGGATCTCAAACAATACGAAAGTGAGGTTGAACAGGTTAGTAATAGGGGTTGCAACAATTGCGTCAGATTATTTTAGAAAGAGAGGGTCCTGATTGTCTAGCCCAGCTGATTTGTAGGGTTCCTACCTCATGCAACTCTTTCAGAACATCAGCTATCTGGATTTGGGTGAAGGAGAAATGGGAGAGGCTTGGGCAAGTTGCTGTGAGGGGTGCAGGGCTGTTGACCGGGGTAGGGGTAGCCAGGTGGAAAGCATGGCCAGCCATAGAAAAATGCTTCTTGAAATTCTCAATTATTGTGGATTTATCGGTGGTGACAGTGTTTCCTAGCCTCAGTGCAGTGGACAGCTGGGAGGAGGTGCTCTTATTCTCCATGGACTTGACAGTGTCCCCAAATTTTTTTTGCTACAGGATGCAAATTTCTGTTTGAAAAAGCTAGCCTTTGCTTTCCTAACTGCCTGTGTATATTGGTTCCTAACTTCCCTGAAAAGTTGCATACCGCGGGGGCTATTCGATGCTAATGTGATACGCCACAGGATGTTTTTATGCTGTTCAAGGGCAGTCAGGAACCAAGGGCTATATCTGTTCCTGGTTCTAAAAAAAATTAATAGGGCATGCGTATTTAAGATGGTGAGAAAAGCACTTTTAAAGAATAACCAGGCATCCTCTACTGACGGAATGAGGTCAATATCCTTCCAGGATACCGGGGCCAGTCCAATTAGAAAGGCTTGCTCACTGAAGTGTTTTAGGGAGCATTTGACAGTGATGAGGGGTGGTCATTTGACCGCAGACCCATTACGAACGCAGGCAATGAGGCAGTGATCACTGAGATCCTGGTTGAAGACAGCAGAGGTGCATTGAGAGGGCAGGTTGGTCAGGATTATATCTATGAGGGCGCCCATGTTCATGGACTTGGGGTTGTACCTGGTAGGTTCATTGATAATTTGTGTGAGATTGAGGGCATCTATCTTAGATTGTAGGATGGCCGGGGTGTTACGCATGTCCCAATTTAGGTCACCTAACAGTACGAGCTCTGAAGATAGATAGGGAGCAATCAATTCACATACGGTGTCCAGGGCACAGCTGGGGGCTGAATTTGGTCTATAGCAACCGGCAACGGTGAGAGACTTGTTTCTGGAAAGGTGGATTTTTAGAAGTAGAAGCTTGAACTGTTTGGCACAGACCTGGATAGTATGACAGAACTCTGCAGGCTATCTCTGCAGTAGATTGCAACTCCGCCCCCTTTGGCAGTTCTATCTTGTTGGAAAATGTTATAGTTAGTGTGGCCTTCCTAAGTCAGGATTCAGACATGGCTAGGACATCAGGGTTGGCAGAGTGTGCTAAAGCAGTGAATAAAACAAACTTAGGGAGGAGGCTTCTAATGTTAACATGCAGGGCCTAGATTAACCTCTACATCACCAGTGGAACAGAGGAGGAGTAGGACAAGGGTATGGCTAAAGTTTATAAGTCGTCTAGTGCGTTCGGAACAGAGAGTAAAAGGAGCAGATTTCTGGGCGCGGAAGAACAGATTCAAAGCAGAATGTACATCCCATGGTAGGATGTGAGTACAGTGGAGTTAAACCTAGGCATTGAGTGACGATGAGAGAAGTTTTGTCTCTAAAGACACCATTTAAACCATGTGAGGTCACCGCATGTGTGGGAGGTGGAAAAAGGGCTAGCTAAGGGATATTGAGCTGGGCTGGAGGCTCTACAGTGAGATAAGACAATAATCACTAACCAAAACAGCAATGGACAAGGCATATTAACATTAGGGAGAGGCATGCATAACCAAGGGATCATAGGGACCAGTGAGTAGCTAGGAGAGCTGGAGACACGGCGATTCAGACAGCTAGTGGACCGGGGATAGCATGCTAGTAGAAGGGCCTTAGGGGGAAGTCGCGACGGAGGAGTATGTTGTAGCCCCCTCTGACGGTTACGTCGGCAGACCAGTCGTGATGGATCGGCAGGGCTCCGTGTAGGGAGTAAAAGGGTTCAGGCCAATTGTTATTGTAGCCCAAGAAATTGGCTGATGGACCTCTTCAGTTAACAGTCCGATATGCTCTAGACAGCTAGCGGGCCGCAGCTAGCAGACTAGCAGATGGGCTTCAGGGGACGTCGCGACAGAGGAGCCTGTTGAAACCCCCTTGGGTGGATTACGTCGGTAGACCAGTCGTGATGGATCAGCAGGGCTCCATGTCGGCAGTAAAAGGGGTCCAGGTCAATTGGCAAAATAGGTATTGTAGCCCAAGGAGTGGCAGATGGACCTCTTCAGCTAGCCGGGAGATTGGCCTAGCACGAGGATAGTTCCCTGCTAACTGGTGCTTGCTTCTGGACAGAGACGTTAGCCAGGAGTAGCCACTTGGATAGCAGCTAGCTAGCTGCGCTGATCCAGGTGAAAAGGTTCAGAGCTTCTGGTAGCAATCCGGAGATATGGAGATTTGGTGAAGAAAAGGCAGTCCGGTATGCTCTGGGTTGAATCAAGCTATGCAGACTGGCAGGAGTTGACCCGGCTAGCTTCTGTTGGGGGTTCCGGTTCGTTTTAATGGACAGTCAAGCAGGCATCGGCTGTGTAGCCGATTGATCATAGGGTCCAATGAGCAGCACTAGATGAAACAGGGAACAGCTCGGTAGTTGATTACTACGTTGAGAAAGCGGGAGACACAGAGTTCAGGGTGCTAGCAGGCCGGGGTTTGCAGATAGATCATCACCAAACATCCACGACGCAGAGACCGGTTGAGAGCTCATCGGACGAGTTATGTCAGTTGACCAACAGACCTGTCGTGATGGATCGGAGGGGCTCCGTGTCGACAAAGGATCCAGGCCAATTGGTAAGAGAAGTGTTGTAGTTGGTGTACTTTGTTTGCTAGCTGGGAGATGGGCCTAGCTTGGGGCTAATTGGTGCATGCTTCTGGACAAGGGTGTTAGCCACAATAGCTCCTCGGTAGCAACTAGCTAGCTGCAAAGATCTGGTGTAATGGTCCAGCTTGCGGCAGGAATCCGGTGATGTAGTGGAAAAGAGCAGTCCGGTATGCTCAGGGCTGGTATCGTGCTGTGCAGACAGGCAGGTATTATCTGGGCTGTCTAGGCTAAAGCGGCAGGAGTCCGAGCTAAAGGTAAAGACCGCTAGCAGAGGCTAAAAATGAATGAATAGCTAGTAGCTAATTCGCTGTCTAGCCTCTGATGGAGGTTCCAATTAAAAGGTCTAAAATAAATCGCTGATCCGTAAACCACATCGGTTGGGGCGGGTTGCAGGAATGTACATTTATTTCGAAAATGGAAAAAGAGATTGAAATGTATACAAAAAAAACTGAAAAAGACAATATTTACATGGGATGAAAACAAACACGTCCTTACTGCTGCGCCATCTTGGAATGGAATGCAGAGTCTCAATTTGATGTTTGTCCCATTTTGTGAATTCTTGGTTGGTGAACAGACCCCAGACCTCACAACCATGCAGGGCAATGGGTTCTACAACTGATTTAAGTATTTTTGCCAGGTCCTACATGGGATGTCGAAATGTATGTTCCTTTTGATGGTGTAGAAGGCCCTTCTTACCTTGTCTCTCAGATCGTTCACAGCTTTGTAAGTATAGTTTTTTTGTATTCTCTAGGGCAACAGTGTCTAGATGGAATTTGTATTTTGGTCCTGGCAACTGGACCTTTTTTGGAACACCATTATTTTTGTCTTACTGAGATTTACTGTCAGGGCCCAGGCCTGAATATGCAGAATATGTAGGTACTGCAGTAGGCCCTCCATGGTTGGGGACAGAAGCACCAGATCATCAGAAGACATTTGACTTCAGTTTCTAATAGGGTAAGGCCGGGTGCTGCAGACTGTTCTAGTGCCCTCCCCAATTCGTTGATATATACAGTACCAGTAAAAAGTTTGGACAAACCTACTCATTCAAGGGTTTTTCTATATTTGTAGTTTTTCTACATTGTAGAATAATAGTGAAGACATGAAAACGATGAAATAACGATATGAAATGTATGTAGTAACCAAAAAAGTGTTGAACAAATCCAAGTGACTTCCTTATGAAGCTGTCATCAAGGCAAAAGGTGGCTATTTTGAAGAAGTAACTATTTTGGTTACTACATTTTGGTTACCATGTGTTATTTCATTGTTTTGATGTCTTCACTATTATTCTGCAATGTAGGAATTAGTAAAAATAAAGAAAAACCCTTGAATGAGTAGGTGTGACCAAACTTTCGATTGGTACTGTATGTTGAAGAAGGTGGGGCTCAATCTGCATCCTTGTCACATCCCACGGCCCTGTGGAAATAAATGTGTGTTTTTTGCCCATTTTAACTGTCTCATTTGCATTTGAACCTCTGTGAGCATGGCTCTGTCACTCTGATGTCACTTGAAGGTCACTAACCAGGCCGGGAGGCGCATGCCTCAGTGCTGTGGTAATGGAACGGAGACTCACCCTGCTCTGCACCCCTAAGTCCACAGAAATCTCACCTCTTATTTAATACAACTGGCTGAAATCCCTTCAGAAGCCTGTGAGGGCAGCATATTGGACCTGACACCTCTGTAAATCAAGACCTACCTCATCCCTATCCTAAACATGCCCCTCTCCTGGCCTGTTATCCGCTGAACAAACATCTTGACAATGCTAGGGCTATCTGGTGCATACCCCAACACATCAGAGACACACACAACCATCACTCCATCACCTACCAATGTGGTATAACCTATACATCCACCTCATACCATACAAGCACCAGCACTATCCAATAACCATCAGCCATTTACAACCACATTATTGATCACCCCAAACCCCCATTCGCCAGGCTTTGTTTAGTGTTATCATAAACAAATAAGATGTTTGTCAAGATGTTTGTTCACCGTGCAGTGCTGTTCAACAGAGGTATTGCTCTTCAGGTTTGTCCCCCATTAATACTATCCCTGCAATAACTCTTAATTACAACCTCTAAAATACATACCTGACAACAATCAAGTTGTAAATCACACTTTATTTAATCCATAAAAGTAATCTATTTATTTTATTTTGTCCCATTAAGCGACAGCCTGATCCCTAAAGAGTCTGACCCCATTCCTCTGTAGCAGTGTCGTATCTCAGAGATGTCAAATACATACTGGCACCGTGATTTTCCAGTCCCCCCCCTCTTCCAATGAATACTGGTGGAAAGGGCTGAAGGTGGGAGGCTGTCACAATGCAACGCATGCACCTCTCCCATTATGTCTTATTCCTGGAAAATCAAAGGACACATTTTGTGGTTCTGACGACTGAGAGTACATCATCTGGGAGTGCAGACGAGCATGTGCTGGGGAGAATGTTTACTCAGATCATCTCTCATCCACCCCCCTCCACCCCCTGGCTCCATCCCTGCAGACCCCTCTCTCCCAGCCCTGGGTGAGTGAGTTACGGCCACAGGCATGGTCCACATTTTCACACGGGGCGGATCCACGGAGCAGATAATGGGTCTAATTTAACTCTGAGGCCGGTGGCCAGTTGCCAAGAGGCCAGGGATCAGACTCCTCACAGTGTTCCACAAACCAGTGGCACAGAGCCACTAGTCGGTAACTTAACTCAATTAAGCCTCACCAAACTGCCCTCTATGGGAAGAAATGACTCTGACCCACATTACCCTGGAGGGATTACACTCAACCAGGGTCCTAGACCTAGTCTACCAGATAAAGCTCAATGGTTGATCCCTTTATCTGGAGACATCAGGGTACATAGAGCCCGGCGTGGTGAAGTAGATCCTGCGGGGTGTTGGCTGTGTGCTGCAACACAGGGAGAGCTCATGGATGGTTCTTGTATCTAATTAGGCATTGGGATAGTTTAACAGCTTTGTGTTGCTGGGTCAGAGAGGGTTATCCCATGAGGTGCTAGTTGTGTCATACGGAACCTTTTCTAAGCAGTAGAAATTGGAGCATGGTCACAATGCCTCAATAATCATTGTTGTTTGTGTTGTAGTCTTGGCCTTTACTAAACAGACCTTTGGCCATGTCATCGGGGAACCATTCAGTTCTGGGGAAGACCTGGCCATTCTTAGAAGGAATTCCATCTGCAGCCCCCTCCAAATAGCGCAGGTGCTTGTTGAACGTCAGCCGACCCCCCCTCCCTGGCAAGAGGCCACTCAATTCACTTAGATGGCAGGCTACCATTTAACCTGTTTCCAAGAAGCCAGTGGCACCACCATTAATAAAAGAAGGGACCCGCTTTGGTTTAAACAACCAGAACAGATTTGGTTCATGAGTAACAATAGAAGGTAAGTGTGATAATCTGCTGCCCTGCATGCCCAACATTATGGGCATACGTCCGAGGTACAGGGACATGGCATCCTGCCACCTCCACTCTGAAACTCCACAAGGCCACAGATCATGTGTGTGTGGCGCCAGGCCTTCTTAAAAGACAAACACGGTCGCAAACACTAGTCAGACATGCTAGAGCCAACCCTGTTGCCATACGGTCTATATTCTTTCTGTTTTAAAACACACACCGGAAGAACATTGCTTTACAAACCAGCCTTTGCCAACGCCATGTCATGTAACTAATGCTTTCTCTCTGCGATATGGGCACCATCTGGTTGACAAATAGTACATGCACATTCCTACGCCACACGACACAATCACTGATGCCCAGAACATGTGTTTAGCCGTGCAATCACTGATGCCAACCATCATAGTCCATAGCCACAAAAAAAACCTACCTTCTACACATCGTTCCGTCAACACATAGAAATCGTTCTATACAATACCATACAATGAAAAGGGTTCATGTGGTTAAGGGTTAAGGGTAGGAAGTGGATAACCCATACTTACTATCCTCAGAGGTACAGACCTAATGCCACTCTGACAGCCAGCTGATGGCCAATATGCCACAGTGGCCTACAGTCTGTCTGAAGCCTAGCATCTCCTTCAACAACATCTCCCTCTCTACAATCACACATTGGTCCTGTGGGACAGATCCTCTTTCCCAGGAGCCATTAAGTCATACCGTGAACAAGGCTGGCCGATACATGAGAACCATCGCTGAGAGCTGGGCGGCTGGGTACTGTCTAGTTTTGGAAGTTTCACATTTCTCAAGAAAGGTCCTGTCGTGACTACCTCTCCGTGACTATTGTATGTCAGGATGGGGTATTGCGGGGACACTGTGGAGGAGTGGACCCATTCAATCATCGCATTGAGCAGTGGCTATTAATTGGTTAAGATATATCCTAGTAGCCCTTTCCTGCAGTCAAATGACCTAGTGGCCTCGTGGTTGGAATGTTATTCATCTTTTTGATCATTTCATAATTAATAAACATGACTATTTTTTTAGACTGCAGAAAATCTGGTGTTTCCATGTCAAACGGTTTTGTTATATTTCAGTCTTCTGTGATGTCTATAAAGTGTAATATTGGGATGCAAACTCAAAATATCTATATTTTCTTGCCCATAACCATGTGTGTGAGTTGTATTATTTTCTTTCAAGTAGATTGTGACCCTGATTTAGCCCACTGCAGTAAAAGGTTAATATAATTTTATTTGGTATCCTTGCAGAACACAAGCTAAATGGCCCGGCTGTTAAGGTAACATAATTTGTTGATTTGAGTGTTAAGCTGATAATTGGGAAAGCTGGGAAAGATGGACAGTGTTCATTTCTATGTATCTGATAACACCACAGAACGCTTTGCTGAGAACACTGAACTAACAGAGGGTGACCAGTAGCGTTCCAAATGAGTCACATAATGAGGCCCAGAGCACTTGATTTGTCCCATTTGATCCCAGCGCAACAGCCCCGGTACTGTCTGTCCCCCCATAAGCCATCTATTAATCAAGGAGACACACGCAGCTGTTTGACACCCCCGTTTCTCCCTCTCAGGGCCCCCCAACCCAATAGAGCAGATAAAAGGATTCTTCATGGTATTAACGCATGCCCCCCCCCCCCCGTCCCCCCCACCGTCCCCCCCACCGTCCCTGACAGAACAGGTGTTCACTGGTGTGACGTCACCCCCACAGACCTCCAGACTGACTGACAACCCGGTTATGTCGGCAGCAGGGACGAGCGCAAATGGTCAGGACCTCTTTACCAGTTGCTTTATTTCATAACCTATCAGTATGTCTTTTCTGAGATCTTAAGATTTCAACTTTCAATGAATGTTAATCCAGTCTCAATGAGCATTCAGCCACTTTCCAAGGTTTCCAATGCGCAGTCGGCACAATATTTTGGAAAGGCATTTTTTTGCAGCGCTATAAACTAGTACTCTACTGCCCTCCACTGGTTTGAAACTCCAATGGAATAAAACACGATTTACGTTTGGAACTGGCACATTTAATTCAACACAGCGAATAGTGCGCTTTACTGTGACAGATACATAATATGGTCTGCCCTTTGCAGAAACTGTTATTTTATCAACGTCGCATAAACACTGAATTACAAACTCTCAAGCAAAAGTATGACGTCATGATGTGTATTACAGCATGATGGGGCTCAGGACACAAAATGTCTACCTCCATGACATACTTTTCTGATTTCACATACCCATCTATCATAGACAATATTCTGAACAGCTGAAAGTCTTTACTGATAAATAGCATGCTTAACGACAGAAATGTAATTGACCACAAACCTGTTGTGGAGAGTAGGTCAAAACAAAGGCTTTGGGTAACAGTTCCTTATACTTCTCCCAATTGCCAATGATTTGCTACCACTCAAATATTATTTTCAGATCATCAGGCTATCCGCAATCTTGCTCCTTGAGTTCACCCTTACAAAAAAAAAACATTTAAAAAAATCACATGTTCTTCAGACATGTGAACGAACACCCCTGTGAATAAATAACGTGATTTTTTTTAAATAAAAAATTCACCACTTCCAACTATGCCTGGTCCTCATCCTCCCATCCAGGATCAACCCTGCTTATCTACAGAGGCAAACCAGAAGTGGGGTGCAGGGTACTGGAACAAACAAACTTGCAACTGGATAAAAGGCAGCGAAAGCAAAGGCCAATGTAACACAATCAAAGACAGGAAAGAGGGAGTAGTTTTATTTAATTGAGTATCATAAAATGGGATCCATTCATAATTAATTTGGTCTTGCAATAGTTCGTTTTGCTATCAATTCTTTTGGATTTATGTTTTGCATTCAATATAATTATTTTGGTTTGCAATACTAAGAATGTTGATCTCGACTTTAGAAGATTTGCTTGATATTAATGGCATAAAAGTAACTCAAGCACTAGATTCCACCATTCTAATAACCTTATGACTCTATTAAATGTATTTCAAGCTGCCGTCCTTAATTGAAACATTAACCAAAGGGTATCCCTGCCACAGTTTCGGTAAAAAGCTGAGGGATGGGACTAGAGAAGTGCAACCACTCTTAAATCCATAGACTACACTACGGATGCAGAGACTGACTGTCCATGATATTCAAATTATAGTTTTAACCATGTTTTTAGGCTAAGCAATGTACGTTTATATTTACAAAATTGCTAATTTGTCATGTGTATTTTTGCAAGGGAAGGCCTAGACTATAGCTCAGTGGGATAATACAGTCTTATGTCATAGTCCAAATGTCCATGGGCTGATTCGGGCATAAGGGCATAGTGTCAATGTCCATGGGGTGATTTTGGGAATCATGATCAAGCTGAATGACAGTCACAGATGTGTCGTGTGGGCCATTAATGACGTTGCTTGATTGATTGAGCTTTCAGTAAACATTGCAGTGTAGTACATAGATAGGCAACTTTAAGCTTCCTCTTGACCCACTGGAACAGCTTGTCCCACTACTATGTCTGGGTCCAAAGGTCGCCCCAGCCAGATAATTTTTGGGAGCAGTTTCTATTCATGAAACTCGGAAATATTATGTTAAAAATAAAATTATATTGTCCCACGAGACCAAGTTGAACATCTGTTTCCAGTAGACACGCCAATAATAAGGCCTATTTATTACTTTACAAGTGTAAGAAAGTTCATAACAGCATGACTACATTTACATATCATTTATAAGCTTAGACCAAAAAATAAGAGGGCAGTCAGATTGTAAATGTCTGTTTAGGCCTACGTGGGGAACCCTCGATCCACCTCCTTTCCTCTACAGAGCCTGAAGTATCAACTACTCTTTTCCTTGAACTTTGCACATTAGATTTTCTTGTCACCGGGGTCAGACCAGCCAGCAACATGCAAACTTTCAAACTCCCTCATAGATTGCAGGAGTGCAGCACTGACAAGCTTGGAGTACGAGCAAGCGGACGAGGCGCCAGTCGACGGGCGAACAAGGCAACAGAACATCCAGCATGGTGGGAAGGAGACGTGGCTCCAGAGCCAACAACGGACCACACCGGCCCCAACTGCAATGCAGTGGGGGACCCCGCAAGGTGAGTTAGACTACCTATAGGAAGCTAATCAAACGGTTAATAAATACAAAAATGTAGCATATAATGTCTAATCTCTGCCAGGTCTAAGGTGATTTATTGTCAGAGACTACTGATCCACATTTTGAGCCTATTTTTCAGTACTTCATTCTCAATGACAAACCCTATATGACGCCAGCATTGCTGACTCAGCAAATGTTGCATTTTCTATAATTCTACATTTGATCTATCATTACTAGTAAACAGACCATAGCCTAGTGACGCCAACAACAGTCAATTATTATGTTGCTCTGGAAATAAGTATTGTGTAATATGATCTTATTGTACGCTTTAGTGAAACTGTGTACAGTATGGGAGGGCATGCGTCGAAGGTAGGCTATCCCTGACTCTGTTCCCCAGTGTATTGTATAACATAGGCAGCTACAAACGATTCCTCAATAAATGTCATGGTACTGTCACTGTTGTAAATGTCGTAATGTTAAAGCATTGTGGTATAGCTCTCCGCATGGTATATTGATCTCTACCTTCAATTAAAACTTTTTCTTCCGCAGGGATTGAAGTCAATTCTTAAATCATGGGCAGATGTCAAACAGTTCAGAGTTCAAAGTGTACTGACAACTCTACAGATAATTGCTAGCAACCATATACACACCCACTAGCCCTCACATGCAGATATAAACACTAATGAAGCCAGAAATCCCTCTCATATCCAAACACTTATCACAGCCCCGATTATTGCGTTCACTGTAAACATAAAATACTTTACTTATAGAGTATTTATTATCCCCAAATCATCTATGTACCGATATCCCCTCCCATGAGGTAGGTTAACTCTTTCTGTGTCATCTCAGACTCTGAGGGAGCCAGCATTATTTGCCAAGAAAACAGGATATGAGTCAGAAGTTCCTCATGAAAAGATGACCATCGCCCAGGCCAAGAGAGGCACTCCAGGTCAGTCTTCATTACAGGTCAGACCAATCACAGACCAGTCAGACTGATCATAGGTTTCACCACCAGTTTTATCAATCCTCACTGGGGCTATTGAAGGATGGGCATCGGAAGAGAAAAGATAAGGGCCAGTCGAGAGAGAGAGAGAGAGGGATGTGAACGTGAGAGGTGAGACAAGGAGAACGCAGAGAGACGTAGATAAAGTCATTGTTTTTGCTTTTCTTGTAGCAATCCGGCCAGTGCGAGTCTATGCCGATGGGATCTTTGACCTCTTCCACTCTGGACACGCGCGTGCTCTGATGCAAGCGAAGAACTTGTTCCCCAACACACATCTCATAGTGGGAGGTAAATAATATCTTCTGAATCTCAATTGCCTTTCAAAGACTGCACAAACAAGCGTGTACATAAACCGCACACAGAGAGCATGTCATTGTGTGTCTGTCCTTGCAGTCTGCAGTGATGAACTCACACACAAGTATAAGGGCTACACGGTGATGACAGAGTCGGAGCGCTACGAAGCCCTGATACACTGTCGCTATGTGGATGAGGTGGTACGGGACGCTCCCTGGACCCTCAGCCCTGACTTCCTGAAGAAACATAAGGTCAGCACTTCTGGGTCATATACAGTACACCACTCAATATTACAAACCATCTGCATTGCTTGTGGTTCTGGTTTTTAGGCTGGGGTGTCTGTGTAAGCACTTTGTGACATCTGCTGATGTAAAAGGGCTTCATAAATATATTTGATTTGAACCGTCCTAAAATCTGATACAGATGTACGTAGCCCATGTCCCTTTGATCCACATGAAATCATTTTAGTGCTTTTCTGCGATTTCACCAGATTGACTTCGTGGCCCATGACGATATCCCATACACCTCTGCAGGATCAGAGGATGTCTACAAACACATCAAGGAAGCAGGTAAACAAATCTGCTCTGAAACAGACATGAACTTGTAGCCATTTGAGATTGTGTCTCTGTGTGTTTGCTGAGCTCCCTACCGCCTATTCTCTAACCTGTGCCATCTTGGCTGAGCTGTGTTCTCTCTGTTGGGTCTCAGGGATGTTTGTGGCCACACAGAGGACAGACGGCATCTCTACATCTGACCTCATCACCAGGATAGTGAGAGACTATGACCTTTATGTACGACGCAACCTGCAGAGAGGCTACACAGCCAGAGACCTCAACGTCAGCTTCATCAGGGTATGAATGACCTAAGCACCTAATTAACTTTGAACAATTAATTAAGTTGGAATGACCATTTGTTACAATAATTTGTATTTGAGGAAGTGAAATGGTTGTTACAGTGTCGGTGGTTGTGGTTGATAAACAGAAGATGTCTTATAGCCGACCACTTGACTTGTCATAGGCTGTTCTCTCTGCTATCGCACGGCAAACGGTACCGGAACGCCAAGTCTGGGACCAAAAGGTTCCTGAACAGCTTCTACCCCCAAGCCATAAGACTGCTGAACAGTTCATCAAATGGCCACCCTGACTATTTACATTGACTTTATTATTTGCACTGACTCTCTTGCACTGGCTCTTGGCACACTCACTACTCTACCCACACACTTACATATACTGTAATACACTGACACTCCAACACACACACACACACACACACACACATGTATATTGAAGCTACGCACACACACACTCACACATAGACACACTTTCTCACTTCAAATACACTGCTGCTACTGTGTTTATCATCTATCCTGATTGCCTAGTCACTTTTACCCCTACCTACATAAACATACTGTATTACCTCAACTACCTCGTACCCCTGCACATTGACTGGTACTCTTTGTATATTGTTGTTATTGTGTTACTATTTCCTTCTTTTCTTTAGCAAATACTTGTCTTACTTTCTATCTCTGCCGTTGTTGGGAATGGGCTCATGCGTAAGCATTTCAAGTAACGTCTACACATGTGATTTATTCTGCAGGAGAAGAAAATCCGTCTGCAGAACCAGGTGGATCGTATGAAGGAGACGGTGAAGACAGTGGAGGAGAAGTCCAAGCACTTTGTGTTCAAGGTGGAGGAGAAGAGCCATGACCTCATCCAGAAGTGGGAGGAGAAGTCACGGGAGTTCATTGGGAATTTCCTGGAGTTGTTTGGTCCAGATGGAGCGTGGGTGAGTTTACCTTTAGCCCACAATAGATACTATAGTAGGAAGTGTTAACGGTCAATAGGGGGAAGATAGTTAGTATTGATCTCATTCCTCTACGTAAGTGACCACTCATTATGAACAAGTAGCTTAGTAAAGCAACACTTAGTTGGTCAAACAATTAAAAAAAAGATTAATTCACTCTCACTCCCTCTCTTTGTCTCACCCTCTCTCTGTCCCTCTCTCTGTCCCTCTCTCTGTCCCTCCCTCTCTCTCACTCTCTCTCTTGCTCTCTCTCTCCCTCTGTCCTGCTCCTTCTCTTTGTTTCTCTCTCTCCCTCTCTGAGCAGCATGTGATCCAGGAGCAGAGTGGGCGCATGCTCCAGGCCCTGTCACCCTACGCGTCACCCGTTGCCTCGCCCCGTGGCTCCCCCAGCAGCAGCCCCACCAGAGGGCGCTCCCCATCGCCCCCCTCCTCTCCCACATCCCCTTCCTCCCGATCCCCTCGTTCTCCCCGTTCCCCTCGTTCTCCCCGTTCCCCTCATTCCTCTCCCACCTCCCCTTCCTCTCGCAAGGGTGCCTCTGCCTATCCCTTAACCTTCCTCGGGGATGACGAGTAGAGATGGCACTGTCATTCCCAAACAAACACAGACACAAACACTCAGTGTACATGGTTACTTTGTGCACTTCGTGTATGTAAGATGTCGCCCACAGTTTACCATATTTGTGTTATTTGATTGTGTATGTTAAGGTAACTGAATGCACTGTGGTATCTCAATCAGTTGACTCACTCCATTCTCACTTCTGATTCCTGTACCACACAGAAACATAAAAATAATACCACTTTTTCACTGTCTCCATTTTGCATCAACAAGGCTTTATTTTTCTTTAGAAATACTTAGTGAAACGCTCAAATTTGCATTCAGTTGTCTATGATATGCAGTAAAAACAAAACGTTTTGGACATTTTCTTTATAATATTAAATACAAAACAATCATTTCTGAGAGTATTTTTTGTCATGCAATAAGTAATCTAAAGTAAGATATGTCTCAAATGATTTAGATATTGTTCCAAGCATTTCATAAGCATCCGAAGTTATTATAATCTCTTAATAACTTACAGTACCAAATTGCATCATCATGCATTCAAATAACATCCCGAGTAACATTTCATGTCACAAACACATACATACTAACCTAATCCTTTTTTCTAAGCAGGGAAAATGCCCACTGGGTTAATCTATTGAAAACCATTGCACACTGCCATAAAATGATAAACTAATATTCTTGTTTCACACAGTATACTGTTATGCTAGGCCATTATTTGCATTAAGGGAAAAAGTACATTATTTCCCGTGGTGTCACTCCCACATGACACTTATTCAACCTAATAACAGAGTCACGCTATCTGACGGAGGAGGTCACCAATCGCAATCTGCTACCATGGAAACTGTGGTCAATAATAACATACCAGCAAACAAGGAAATAAAGATGATCTGGATTAAAACTGTGTTTTGCCTTTACCTGCCTGATGGAAATAAATATGTTACCTGTCGAGACAATATTTCAGTCAGTGCTGTGCTTTAGTTCTGTGCTTCACTGTAGGAGTGGAAGGTAACTTAACGTGTCTGTCATGTGACTAGACATGACCTATGGCATGCAGCATTGCCCGAGGGCCAGACTCAAGAGTTATTTGATCTTGTACTTGGCTGCATCACGTGGGTCACTGCTAGGGTTGCTCCAGTCATCTGCCTCAGGGCCAGTCTGGTAATGTCTCCACGCTGACTTGTTGAAGACGGGGAGACGTTCAAAGGACTCGCTGGACAGAGCCTGGAGGTCAGTGAGAAACAAATATGAAACCACAGCCAGATGATAACGACAATATGCTACTTAACTAAACGCAAGTCCTTAACGCACCTTCAGATAGATGACAGCGTCTGTACCCACCCCCTCCATGGAGTAGAGGTTCAGGTCTCCTTGGAAGTAACGTGCATAAAGTCGAGAAATGGGGAGACCATACCCAAAGCCAGCCTAAGGATGGAGAAGAAAGAGTGGTTCATACTCCAAACTGCGGGTCAATAGACTGGCCGCGCCATGAAAAGTTGCATGCGCAGTTCCTCGTCAGAAACCAGCTCTTTTCTACTAGCAGTGGATACGATAACACGCAACTTCAAATGCAGCCTGTGCTTGTTGACAAACACGTTATCAGATGGTTATCGTCTATAACGTCGCTATGTCACCAGAGGATTGATTGCCGAGCCAGCGAAGCAAGGTCAAATATCACAAATAGAGCCTGATAAAACCAGAAGAATAATATGCTTGTTGAATATAGATAGCTATAGCCATCCGTCTGGTCTGTTTTCATGGTCATCCCTCACTCCCTGTTAAGTTTGTCAAGGTCCCGGCACCAGTGTTCGCTATCTTGCTACAGCACTTTTTGGTGCCGGGGCGCACGTGCATCACTCGAACATGATGTTTGTAAACCAAAAAATGTCTCTATACACCTATTTGGGATGTGTTACCAGTGGTGCAGCCTGAGTTCCATTTCCTGGTTCAAAGCTCGGGGTGGGGGCAGTGGAGTACATGTAGCTAAAGAGCTTGTCAATCTTCCTGAGGGGCACGCCCCCTCCTCTGTCACTGATCTGAGGGGAGAGGACAGGTGTGTGTGAGAACCATGATGAGGTAATCTAAAAACACCAGACCGGTGTCTGTGCCAGTAACAGACCTTGATAGAGAGGTCTTCCTTTCCAAGCGTCACCATGGCCTTCACTTGGGGGAGTCCAGCACTACTGTTCTCATGGAGCTCCACTGTGGCCCGCATCGAATTCTGCATAGTCATTCAATAAACATTAATGAATACACATAACTCAGTTGGAACATATAAATACAACAGGATACAACCAACGATGTTACACACCTACAGTGCATTCGGGAAGTATTCAGACCACTTGACTTTTTCAACATTTTGTTACGTTACAGCCTTACTCTAAAACAATTATTATTATTTTAGAATAAGACTGTAACGTAACAAAAAGTCAAGGGGTCTAAATACTTTCCGAATGCACCGTACACTACAAATTAGGACCGGTTAATTGATAGCCGAGAGAAGCTTTCGTTCAGTGCAACATAAATGCCAGTCACCTTGAAGAGCTCAAACAGCATATGGAACAGGTGAGATGGAACATAAACCACCTGGATAGCCTTCGAAGGGGCCTTGGCTGAGGAAAGAGACATGTAAATGTTAATGTGAAATAAAGGCAATCAATATGTATCAATCGTTCTCTGTTCACATATTGCAGTAGTCATGTTACACGTAATATCACACGAAAATAGATTTCCATTGTATGTGCTGCGTCTCCTCTGTTTACATTTGCAGGTTCGGACAGGAGCCAACGGGAAACTCTGAGATGAGGCCAACTTTCCATTCCAGATTACTTTTTCCATTGCAGCTAATAAACCTGCCATATCCTAACCAAGAGCTTAGCGCATATTCAGACGTTTACAATCTAAGCACCAGTGCCTTCTATGCTACCAATATTGCATTATAGACATGCTACCAGCCTTCATGTAAGCGAATGGCTCCGTACAACAGCTTATAAATGCATACACAGGTGGCTCAGTGTGTTTAATTACATTTCAACTTACAATTGTACTCTTCTATGTTCAGCTCAGGGGCGACCAAGTAGTACTGCTCACAGAGCATCTTAGCGGTCTCATAAGCATCTGTAAAAGACAGTAGCATAGAGGCACAGAGGATTAATGTTAGGTGGCACTGTGTTCAACTTTGACCTAATCTCCGCCTCACTTTCAGAGAAAAAAAGTAGTAGAGCTAGGTTTTACACAGTCAGACGTAACAAAAAACAAACCAAAAAAGATATATAGAAATGTACAAATTCTACATTTGTGATATCGGTATTTAAATACAATCAAAAATAATAATAATTCAATACAGAAATATGAGATCTGTATGTAAAACATTTACCATTTGCCATTTTTGTCAGTTAGCGGATGCCCTTATCCAGAGTGTCTTGCAGTTAGAACATTCATCTTCAGATGAATAATATTGTACACACACGAAGGTGTCCTACATTTCAATAGTAATCATCCGCGACATCTCAAAATCATTATCCCGACTGGTGTGCACTGGGCTATTCTACAAACAGAGCCTGGTGGAAAGTCCCACTCTCTTCTCGTACAGACATGCACAATCAGGGACATGCTGGTCCATCCATTCTATCCCGAAGCCTGACCATACAAACTGGTTATCGCTACAAGGGAACTAGAAGTGTGGACGATGTGCTCAATGTAACAACACGGCAAACAGTAAATACTTCACGCACCCTCTTAAAGACCATGCATCCTCTTGGTCTAAACAATTATTTCTCATTCAGACTATTCTTGTGTATATGGCTGCGCTGTCATTTGTACGCTCATGTAGGCTATATTGTCATACATTCAATCACAATCTTTCTGTCTAAAAATAGATGTTTATTTTTCATACCCCAAAAGAATCTATTTTTGTAGGCTTTATTGTGTACTAGGAAGTAATTAATTGCGCTAAAATATCTCTAATTTCCTACGTCATCATGATACCTAAATGCAATTTTTCGAGTTTATTCTGCTGATCTGTGTATTTGTATGCAGAGTATATTGTAACAATTGTTTGTTGACTAATAATTTGAGTACCGCTATGCACCGCCATCGCACAGTTGTAGAATATTGTAATGATCACCTAGGCACCTAGGCAAAACGATGTCTTTGGCACATCTCTTGATGCTCTGATGAAAGCATAACTGCCAAAATGCGTTAGCCTACCAGGACTAAAATAAAATGAAATATTTTTGGGGAGTTCCACAATTTCCCAATGTTCTTGAACCTGAGATTTAATTTGAAGCCATTGCCACATAATGCAGAGCACCCAGCTAATAAATTGAGATAGCGCACCCATTACCCACTCCACATGAAGGTACCCAAAAGCAATCATTTCTGATGAAAAAACACAAGTGTAAAAAATGTGTGGATATATTGTTTTGGAAAGAATCTCTTCACATACTTTTTCCACATTTTGTTACGTTACAGCCTTATTCTAAAATGGATTCAATTGTTGTTGCTTTTCTCATCAATCTACACACAATACCCCAAAATGACAAAGCAAAATAAGGTTTTTAGAGTCTTCTTGGGTATGAAACTACAAGCTTGGCAAACCTGTATTTGGGGAGTTTTTCCCCATTCTCCACTACAGATCCACTCAAGCTCTGTCAGATTGGATTGGGAGCGTCACTACACAGCTATTTTCAGGTCTCTCCAGAGATGTTCGATCGGTTTCAAGTTCGGAGTTTGGCTGGGCCACTCAAGGACATTCAGAGACTTGTCCCGAAACCACTCCTGCGTTGTCTTGGCTGTGTGCTTAGGGTCGTTGTCCTGTTGGAAGGTGAACCGTTGCCCCAGTCTGAAGTCCTCAGCGCTCTGGAACAGTTTTTAATCTGGGATCTCTCTGTATTTTGCTCTGTTTATCATTCCCTCGATCCTGACTAGTCTCCCAATCCCTGCCACTGAATAACATCCCCACAGCATGATGCTGCCACCACCATGCTTCACCGCAGGGATGGTGCCGGGTTTCCTCCAGACGTGACACTTGGCATTCAGGCCAAAGATTTTGGTTTCATCAGACCAGAAAATATTGTTTCTCATGGTCTGAGAGTCCTTTAGGTACCTTTTGGCAAACTCCAAGCGAGCCGCTATGTGCCTTTTACGGAGAAGTGGCTTCCGCCTGGGCACTGATTGGTGGAGTGCTGCAGAGATGGTTGTCCTTCTGGAAGGTTCTCCAATCTCCACAGAGGAACTCTGGAGCTCGGTCAGAGTGACCACCGGGTTCTTGGTCCCCTCCCCGACCAAGGCCCTTCTCTCTCGATTGCTCAGTTTGGCCGGCCGGGCGGCCAGCTCTAGGAAGAGTCTTGGTGGTTCCAAACTTCTTCCATTTAAGAATTATGGAGGCCACTGTGTTCTTGGGGACATTCAATGCTGCAGAAATTTGTTAGTACCCTTCCCCAGATCTGTGAATTGACACAATCCTGTCTCTGAGCTCTACGGACATTTCCTTCGACCTCATGGCTTAGTTTTTGCTCTGACATGCACTGTCAACTGTGGGACCCTATATGTGTGCCTTTCCAAATCATGTCCAATCAATTGAATTCAACACAGGTGGATTCCAGTCTCATAGCAATACTTATGTAAATAAAATATTTCAAAGTAATGTGCTCATAATCATCCTTCACTCATGCTGCCAAACATACCCTTGTAAAACTGATCATCCTACCAATCCTCGACTTCGACGATGTCATTTACAAAATAGCGTCCAATACCCTACTCAACAAATTGGATGCAGTCTATCACAGTGCCATCCGTTTTGTCACCAAAGCCCCATATGCTACCCACCATTGCGACCAGTACGCTCTCGTTTGCTGGCCCTCGCTTCATACTCGGCGCCAAACCCACTGGCTACATGTCATCTACAAGACCCTGCTAGGTATTGTCCCCCCTCCCCCTTATCTCAGCTCGCTGGTCACCATAGCATCACCCACCCGTAGCACGTGCTCCAGCAGGTATATGAGTACAGTTTGAATAAGCTGATGTCGCCCTGATGCAGTCTGACTCAAAGTTGCTATTTGTCAAACATTAGGATCAGTGGTATTCTGCTCACCTTTCACCACCTCAGGGACATTGCAGGTAGGATCAATACTTCCTATGTGTTTGGGATGGGAGGTGGTTCTGTCATCACCAAAAAGGAGTGCTGAAACAAAGTCTCACCTGATCAAGATCCTCATCAACATCCACTATAAACTCCAAGTCATACACATGCACTATTTTTATTTTATTTTTATTTTCTACACACATATATAAATAGCTGTATTGGCTGGTGATGTCACTTACTGTGCTGGTTGATGAGCATGCGGAAGGATATCCTGTTGGTGTAAAAGCGATCCAGGAAGTACTGAACGTTGCTGCTGATAAAAGGATCAAAGCCAAACTTCTGCTTGTACTCTATGACACCCTGGGCCATGGTGGGGACCACTTCATTGTGCCTATTACGGATTTTGACCAGGGTGTCTAGAAAGCTGTTCCAGAGAAATATGGTGTGAGGACTCGCAGAAGTCTTAGTGCTGTCTGAAGTCTCAGTGCTGTCTGAAGTCTCAGTGCTGTTTGAAGTCTCAGTGCTGTCTGAAGATGTGGTGGGTGCCTGGTGCGACTGTGTACATGTCAACTCACTCGTTTAAGGTGCGGCTGTCTTCCGGACCCCTGTGTTCATAATCCAGCAGCTCTTCAAAGCTCTGAATGTACCTGAAACACAAAGACCACAGCACACTGTCATACCCTGGCATACACACAGACGGATGTCACCATGCATCCCAGAATACTGTGCGCACAGTCACCCCTGAATCAGCACAGAGGGACAGACAGAGGTTCTCACCAACTGTGCACCAGTTTGACGGACGGCTGGATACGCAGGTCACTGGGTAACAGGTTGATTTCCTTCATGGTGTTGGCCCCCCGCACCGCAAGCTCCTTACGCAGGAACACGTAGGAGGTCTTCTCACATGCATTCTCCCTGCCTGTGGAAAAACATGGGGTCAATAAACTGGTGACTGGTAGCAGACCAATACTTGTGCTGTGTTCATTGGACAGAGGTTGTAAAACAAGATTATATCAACAGACCTCTCATGCATGTCAGTTGGAACTTTCAAAGTGTCTGTCTCAGAACCACCTGAATTCTTGGAGCTTCCCACGTCTGCCTCATTTGATGGAGGTTTGTGACAAAACCACTGACGGAGGTTTGTATTAGTCCAAGACCATGGCCATAAGTACATATGAGGACACTGAGGCCTGGACCTCTGTAATGTTTTCTAATTTGAAAATAAAGAACTGGTCAACATTTAGTCAACAGCTTACTCTCTTCCTGTTCTGCAAATAGCATTTAAAAAAGGTTTTTATTGTAAAGAAATGCAGTAAATGAGCTTCCAATATTATTGCCAGTTACTCTATGAATATGGCTGCCACACATGCAGCAATAGGTCAGTGGCCAGTTCATATTGAGAGGCAGAACGACATGGGGCTATTTATAATGAGCTGCTGCTACGAACAGTGTTGTGCAGCTGTGAGCCAAAAGTTTCGAGTGGACAGACAGAGAGCATTCGGGTTGACCTTAGACAGTTCAGCTGGCACAGTTTGTTCTCTAAACTTAAGACACTTACTCTCACAGAGCACGTGGCTTACTGAGAGACTGAAGCCATCCATCTCTACACCAACATACCAACTCTAGAATGACAGACAGTGGAAATGTATCAAGGCCTCTGTGAGACTGATGTCACATTACTTAAATTGAGGTGGCAGCTGATGTAACTATCTACTGTTTATCAAAGCCACACTCAGGCATTATTGGGAAAGTAAGCGTTTTAAATATGAAGTGCAGCTGTCCCATATATTGCGTAAACACAGTACTGTTCATATCGCACACTAACGACAACATCCGAGGTGTATTCATTCCGCAGACTGTTGAAAAACGTTTCTTAAACTGAAGCAAACGAAACGGAGAGGGACCTACTTGAATTAGTCCAATAGAAACTCTCGTTTGGCTATTTTGGCTTCCGTTAGGAAATGGTAAACGTTTTCCATATACACCCGTTCGTTAAATAAAGCCATCAGTTATTTTTTCAATCAAATGGCAACCCTGTGTTCATGACATTTAAACTCTTGGAGTATTTATTTTTATACTCACCAAAGTCCAGAAACTGCTTGATAGACATCGGCGAGGGAGAGAACCTCGAATAATATTCTATTTTCGATGTTACATCTTTTAGTAGAAAGTTGAACAGCCTCATGATTGCTTCAAGTAATCACTTTCTAACCGTCAACACACATAAATATGAGTACAGTTGATGGCATAAGAACGATTTCCAAACAACCCCCTGTCTACTTGCATCGACAAATATAAACACTCAATACAAGTTACATGCTGATATCCCCTCCTTTGACAGTAGCCCCCCATGTTACATTGATGCATTCGGAAGTACAGTGTGTGTGTCTAATTCCAACCCACGTGACAGCAGGACGTGCAACCTTATTGGCTGACAGAACCTCTACCTTCACCAGAATGATACAAATTTGCCATTGGGCAGTTGGCATCAAAGTGCTCTTTTGTCTAGCTCGCAGGAACGTCATTGTAACTTGCCATTTGGAGGGAATTTATTGTTATGACTTTAGATGAGGGTATATAATTATTGGTCATGTACACCTTCTGGGCTCTTGTTCAGACAAACTGGACATGCAATTCCATGAACAATACCGCGCCACTGTTTAGGAATAGTCGATGTTCTTCCAACTAATCTCGTAGGAAGCAGAATGCATTAATCCAAATGTTATTCGGTAAACAGATATCTTGAAGAAAATGTAAGTGCCTGTTTCCCCCAGCCCACTTGCAACTCACTCCAATACCATAAGAGGGCGCGAAATGCATTGTAATCATTTGAACGTAACACAATAATTTGCATAAAGATGTAATACACTATATTTATTGATATGAATATAAAATACACATTTATCCAACTATTTAACCCATTTTGGTTTATAAACGTATTTCCAAAACCCTCACATATCCAACTCCACATAGCCGTGCTAAGAGCTGAGGCAATATGGATGGGACAGATATGTTGTTGTTGGAGGTATATGTCCTGACGTTATATTCAGCATAATACAACTAAACTTTTAAAATAGGCTACAGTATTTCTATGTTATAGGCCTACAGGATTAACCAAAAACTACAACAGCAGAATATAGGACACAATCAAGACAAAAGTCATAAAAATACAACAATAGTAACCAGGTTTCCATCCAACCTTTTTATGAGAGTAATGTACATGTGGGATAGAAAATGTCATGACAGGCCTGATGGGAAACAGAAGTGTCATGACAGGCCTGATGGGAAACAGAACATTTGTTGGTAAACTTTCCACATTTCAACTAAACATAATATACTGGGCAAGGTAGGATTTTCTAATGTCGGTAAAATTCCTTATGCTAGAAATGTCGGTGGAAACGCTTTTATTCTCAAATATTGATATACTAACCATAACATAGAAGTACATTTGAAGTCATGCGATGACATGCTGTGTGGTCCTACCACTATGACTCGGGAAGGTATGAAGTTAAGTAGGTTACAGATGAAATCATTTAGGATGAACTTCACAGGGTGGAAGAAGAAGAAAGGGGATACCAAGTCAGTTGCACAACTGAACGCATTCTACTGAAATGCCCTCCAACCTTGTCTGGTCTGTGTCTCTGTCTGTGGTGAAAGCCTAAAGTGATGAGCTTGATGCTCTGTTCCAATAAATATCGGGGGTCTTATTCTGGTGACATGATGATCGATGCTTGACTGCCATTTGACAAATAAAAATAATCTCGTTCTTTTGTCCATAATAATCTCATTTTTTAGGCTATATCCGAACGAGCTGTTGGCTAGAGCGAACGTGCCAATACTAGAGTGGGCACATTCGCTAAATAACACAATATTTTTTGTGACAAAGCCATCAGTAGAGTTGAAAACGCGATGGAAACCCATTTAACTTGTATTTTTTATTCGGTATATGGGAATTTACCCGCAAAAGTCATTTTTATGTGCACAAGTAACATTATGTTATCATGCAAATACTTTTATCTACAAGTAATTTTGATGGAAACACTTCTCTTGTGGCAAAATTCACATACTTGATTTCTGCATATTTTAGAATATTCAAATGAAAATCTGTGCCAACAGGTTCAAAACCTAGCTACTGTAAATTAATATTTGTGAGGTTATATAGTGAGGTTATTAAAGCCTGTTGATACATCTCTCTCTCACACACACACACGCACGCACGCAACCACACACACACACACACACACACACACACACACACACACACACACACACCACCACTCTCTCTATTCACTCCACCACAATCTCTCAGGCAGCAGGCTCCCACTGTGGTGCCTGTGGGCTGATATTGGTGTTCTGGTCGTTGTCAGTCTCGTGGGGGTCGGAGGGCAGTGGGTCATAAGTGCGGCGGTACAATGCCCGGGTGACCAGGGTGATGATGAACATCTCCACAATCATTAGCTGCTGACTCAACACTGCAGACAGACAGATAGACACACACCAGACAGGGTTGGAGGACACAGACGTCATATTTATCAAGTAATGGCTCTCGTTTGGCCTTGTTTTGTCACTTACTGGTGCCACGGGCTCTAGAGGAGAAGGGCGGGGAGCAGGCAATGGTTCCATCCAAGGTCAGGACGTTAATAATGGCCGTCTGCAGCTGACTGAGCACCAGCACCAGCTATGGACACATGACCAGTGGCTTCATGAAGATACATTGAATATTAGGATGTAGGAATGGACACTGCCAGACCCAAATCAGACAAAACATTCCAGAAAGCCAAGGTCAAGGACTAAGTAAATGACAGCAGATTATGTATTCTCATCAATGGCACTTAGAAGAAGGCAGTTCCTTGACTAGCTGGTTGGTGCAGTAAGGTCGGACTCACCTGGTACATGGCATACTTAGGTATGATCCTGACGCTACGCAGTGTGTTGCATGTGTTCATGAACATGATGGCGACAGACCAAAGGGAGATGATGGTGAGAACCCCTATAAATGGGTTGATCCAACTCGCCGTGTTTGTGATCTCAAGCTAAACATAGAGACATGGAGAAAGGTCAAAGAGGGTAGGTTATGCATAGTGGACCGACATGGCATGCCATGTGTTTCTTTTTGCTGACAGGATTTTCACCTGAAGGAAGTTGATTACTTACATCAGAAATATCAAAGTTGCTGTTGGTCCACAATATTATGGAGAGGATTGAGAGAAGTGTCTTTAAGATAGCATACTGAAGAGCCCCCAGCTTCAGCAGGAATAACATACGCCTGAATGAAAACAGCCCAGTTATTAACGTGTTCTTACCACTGTATACATTACCCAACACAAAGGATCATCTGGCCCAAGAGTGACCTGAGCATGTGACATCATGTGACCTGATTTATGTTGAAAGATAAAGTAAATGTGACAATTTTACATGTCTTCATAATAATAATCATCATCATAACCAAACCAGTTTGGCAAAGATAGTGCCGTTTGATGACAGACTCTGGTGTGCCACTGGTTACCGTGTGACCAGAACGCGGGGCAGGCAAGGACAGCAGCAGCAGCATGGTCCTGTACTTATCTTGAAGGTTTTCTTGTAATTGCGCTTCAGAAAGGTCTCGCTACCCCCACTCTCCTCTATCAGCAGAATTAAGACCTTATACACCACCACTGCAAAGTACCTATGGAGAAAAGAAGAGTGTTTACTTTGAAGATACAGTGCCTTCAGAAAGTATTCAAACCTGTATCAATAATGTGTCACTATATGACGTATTGTTCAGCAGATTTACTACGTAATATTAATAATAATAAACAAAGCAGAATAAACCAGGTTTTCCTCTAGGATTTTGCCTATGCTTAACTCCATTCCATTTATTCTTTATCCTGAAAAACTCACAAGTACTTAACGATTACAAGCATACACATAACATGATGTAGCCACCACTATGCTTGCAAATATGGAGAGTGGTACTCAGTGATTTGTTGTATTGGATTTGCCCCAAACATAACACTTTCTATTCAGGACACATGTTTTTCAGTATCACATTAGTGCCTTATTGCAAACAGGATGCGTGTTCTGGAATATTTTTATTCTGAACAGGCTTCCTTCTTTTCACTTTGTCATTTTGGTTAGTATTGTGGAGTCACTACAATCTTTTTATTTATCTTAATTTCATTTAACCTTTATTTAACTAGGCAATCAGTTAACAACAAATTCTTACAATGTCGTTGATCCATCCTACTATTAAATGTTGTAACTGTTCTAAAGTCACCATTGGCCTCATGGTGAAATCCCTGAGCTGTTTCCTTCTTCTCCGGCAACTGAGTTAGGCATTACGCCTGTATCTTTGTAGTGACTAAGTGTATTGATACACCATCCAAAGTGTAATTAATAACTTCACCATGCTAAAAGAGATGTTCAATCTCAATTAACAACCCCACTTTAGCATAGGTCAGTGCCCTGACCACATCCCCATGGATTGGACACAACAGTATTTGTGAAACAGCATCAATTTAGACTTCTTATTTAGCTACAGCTTCTTTTGAGGTTGAGTGCAAATGAGATCCCAACAATACATCACTTCGGTCCAGTGAAAAGCCAGCTGCCTAAGTGTACCCTGAATGGCTAATATGGACTGAGATCAAGGCTATCTGCAGAAATGTAAATTACTCTTAAAGAGATGCAACCTGAATGTAAAGGATGAAAGGTAATTTGTCATTCATATTAAATAATCCATCATGCTACTTCTGAGGACAGAACATGACTGTGGAGAAACCAAATATCCACATCTGTAGCCTACACATGGACATTTGAAAATGGGCAGAAAGATTTAATCAAACATAGCGTGAGCACAGCCAATGCTGTCCCTCTAAACAGCCTGTACCACAGACTGGTTGAGGATATATATTTTTTGATCCATTTTGTTTTCAAGCGATAACAACAACAACAACAACATGTGGAATAAGTCAAAGGGCTATGTATACACATAACGAGTGTGTGACCAACCTTCAAAACCAGTTAGTCTGCCCATTCAACCTTTGTTTGTGTCCCAAAAAAAGTTTGTGTTTGTTTGTGTCATTTACTGTATTTCTGTTGATGTGGTCTGATCTCTGATCTTTCCCATACACTGACACAGCGTAATGATTAAGAAACAAATTAAACTGTGGTCAAAGAGTGCATTCATTAAAAACCCTCTGTTTTATGTCAGTGCTACTTGCTATAGTTCCCTGTCAGCTCATTATTACAGGAGGAAGAGCAATGCATCTCTATAGTAAAGTATAGTACACATGTGTTTGCCTTTATAGGAGAGTATGTGAAAGAGAAAGAGAGAGAGAAAAGAGAGAAAGAGAGAGCGAGAAAGATAAAGAGAGAAAGAGAAAAAAAAAGAGAGAGAGAAAACAAGAACAAGAGAGAGAGAGAAAAAGAGATATAGAAGGGGGGAGAGAGCAGTAAGAACTGTGTGGGTGAGAGGAAACTTACGAATTAGAGGTCATATCTGTAAACATGGTTGCCCTTGGGATCCACATACCAAAACAAGCCATGGTAGCAATGACCTGAAACAGAGACAGAAATGGAAAGGAAAGGGAAAGGGGGATACCTAGTCAGTTGTACAAATGAATGCATTCAACTGAAATGTGTCTTCCACATTTAACCCGACCCCTCAGAATCAGAGAGGTGTGGGGGGGCTGCCTTAATCGAATGATACGTTCAGCCATCTATTCACCGTCCACACGGTTCTAATTCATATAACTACAACATCAAATAGTCATGACCACAAATATGAACACAGAATGACAGCCATTCTCATTTACATCTTGAAAAAGTTGTCATCAAGGCAAAGAGTGGCTACTTTGAAGAATCTCAAATATAAAATAAATTTTGATTTGTTTAACACTTTTGTGGTTACTACATTATTCCATAGGTGTTATTTCATAGTTTTGATGTCTTCACTATTATTCTACAATGTAGAAAATTGTAAGAATAAAGAAAAACCCTGGAATGAGTAGGCGTGTCCAAACTTTTGACTGGTACCGTCTATGGTGATGGCTACTGAAAACAGGGAGCTTAGTTCTTACCGGTGCAGCTCCATTTACCCACATAATAGTTGTCTTCTTGGGAGATGGGACTTTTCTATAGATAAACACACACTCCTCCAGGTATAGTAGCAGGGACATTGTAGACATGAGGGTCAGCATGGAGTACAGAGCCATCCCAAAGACATCCAGCTCTAGATAAGGGAGAGAGAGAGTGAGGAGTTCAGATGGTAGAGAGCGAGAGAGAGAGAGGTTGTACAGGTCATTGTGAAATCCATTACTGGACCGTTTATTGTAATCTAAGCCGCAGCCCCTTGCAACAACAACCCCACTTTAGGATAGGTCAGTGCCCTGACCACGTCCCCATGGATTGGACACAACAGTATTTGTGAAACAGCATCAATTTAGACTTCTTATTTAGCTACAGCTTCTTTTGAGGTTGAGTGCAAATGAGATCCCAACAATACATCACTTCGGTCCAGTGAAAAGCCAGCTGCCTAAGTGTACCCTGAATGGCTAATATGGACTGAGATCAAGGCTATCTGCAGAAACGTAAATTACTCTTAAAGAGATGCAACCTGAATGGAAAGGATGAAAGGTAATTTGTCATTCATATTAAATGATCCATCATGCTACTTCTGAGGACAGAACATGACTGTTGAGAAACCAAATATTCACATCTGTAGCCTACACATGGACATTTGAAAATGGGCAGAAAGAAATTTAATCAAACATAGCGTGAGCACAGCCAATGCTTTACCTCTAAACAGCCTGTACAACAGACTGTAGCCTACAATTTGAAGGACATCGTAAGGTTCTGTATTTATTTTTTCTTCGTCAACCTAGTGTTCTGTTTCGTTGTGTTCTTGAACATAGCCCTGTCTTTCATTTTTGTTCATAGATTATTTTTTTCCAACTTTATTTAACCAGGTAGGCCAGTTGAGAACAAGTTCTCATTTACAACTGCGACCTGGCCAAGATAAAGCAAAGCAGTGCGACAAAAACACAGAGTTACACATGAGATAAACAAACACAGTCAATAACAATAAAAAAAATATATATATACAGTGAGTGCAAATGGAGTAAGGCGGTAAGGCAATACATAGGCCATAGTAGCGAATTAATTACAATTTAGCAAATTAACACTGGAGTGATAGATGTGCAGATGATGATGTGTATTTCACCTGTGTTAGTTACTCGCCTGGTCTCATCAGTCTTTTCCCTAGCTCGTTTGTGAGAACCAGTTATGGCCTTCAGCCCTAGTTTTGATTCACCTGCCTGTTTATGACCATTGCCTGCCCGTGACCACGATTCCTGCCTTTAGCGAAGGCGAAAAAAAACCCTGCAGCGCTCTGCGTGTGAATCTACACCTTTTTCTCCCTGAGTATTCAGTACAGACATGTTTACTCAGAAGCTGTTTATTGGGCTTGCCTGTGTATTGAAGATGGCTCTGTGAACTGGAAAGTGAATTAATTAATCAATGAAATAATGAATTTACAAATTAATACATATGTTAACTCTCAAGCTACCAACTGGGGTCACTTTGACCCCTGAAGCATATGTTTGAATATACATAGGTGGTTTATTCAAACCTTAACATTTTTCTTGACTTTGACAATCAACTTAACGAATCTAAATAATTATTTAATGTTTATGTATCAATATGGGCCTTTAAAAAAAATTGGGAGGCAATTTGAACTTTTCTCTAAATGAACATTTTGGTAGTAATGTGGATAGTACTTTGGGGAAAGATGCACATCATATAAATAACATGTTTGCCTTTTCGTTTGAAAGAACATGCTAATTATTGTAATTGAGCTAAAATAGCGGTGTGTTTATCTTTCTTTTTTTAAGATAACATTAATTATATGTCTAATAATGTTTTGATAAGAAAAAAGTTTATATTTTGCGATTGTTGCTTTTCCAATAGTTTCTTCTTGCGTTCAAAATGACCCCAGTTGGTAATTGATACATGTAAAATATGTTGCTAACTTGAGAGTTAAGTTACTGCAGTAAATCAAACATTAAAAACCAGCTCCCGCGTCTCAGTAACGTGCTTTAAAAATAACACCGACATCTATAATTGAAACACTATTTGCGAACTGATAGATAATGTAATCTGTGTCACTCACGCTTTATGATATCGACAGCCAGCGGAGGTTCTTGTAAACAGGTCGGATGTATAGTGCTGTTGAGTGCTTCTTCCATATCCCCCGTCAGTTGAAGTCGCTAACATATGGACTCGCAGGTGGTGAAATAATAAAAATAAACTAAACAATCCGTATCTCTTGCCCAATGACAGCAGTTATAGGGAGCTGAGCTGGGAGGAAGAGGACAGCAACAGGTAGACTATTGAACCTTCTTCGCCCGCAATTCAATTCTGAGGAATGAAGGTATGAGTAAGATGTTAGCTCAGTGAATGCAGCTGGGTCTACTAGTCAACGGGACCACCTCTGGATAGAGAATGATCTTAGAACTACTGCACTTACTGAGCAACCTTGCTTATCAGGGATGCCCAATGCCCCATTGTAGTGTCCTGTACCTCTCAGTGGAATTACTTGTCCATAGATTGTATTTCAATTCACACAGGAGAATGTCCTTTGACTGGGGAGTATGTCTTCTTGCCAGCCAATATACAGGAATAAAAGGAGTGAATCCAATGAAAAAAATAATGTAGTATTGTTCAGGCCACAATCTTAAAAGTTGTGGCTTTATTTAATCAGTATCACCTCTCTCTCTCTCTGATATTTAATTTCAGCATTCTGCCGATCTTATTTATGTCTTGCGTAAATGTCTCTAGAATTAGTTGCCTTCACTGTTTTTTTCTTCTCATTCTTGTCATCTGATGTGTATCTCTGTCACTTTTAGCCCCACATCTGTCGCCATGAACAGTAGCCAGAATAAAGACTGCCAGGCAGTGGGATTTAGCTACTAAATATTGATGGATTCGTAAGGGGTCTCATCACCTAACTGCATAATTGCATTTGAGCTAAGAAAAACATGATTATGTAGTATGTAGGATGAGTAAAATTAGGTCTAATCGGCTTACCTGGTTACACATTAAGTGAAGGGAGAAGTTGGACCATGATCCAAAAACAGACCTGGATGGATTACAGTCAAACGTTGAGGCTTGCAATAATAAAATATGAAGAGAAAAGGAAGAGAGAGAAGGTGTGCACGAGAGACAGCCTAAAATACACTTGTCTGAATAAGAAGCCAAACATTTGCTTTGCCTACAAAGACACCTGTAGATAGTCATGTGTGGCTTCACCAAAGACATGGGCTTCTCACACATTTCTCTCCATTCGCACAACTCCGGTGGATGGCAGAGAGTTCTTTCCCGCACACGGTAGACTCTGTCACACTCTGTCCCTTCAAATCCCATCGGGGTTATAATCACATTCCCGTGAAGGGAATGTCCTTGAGATACAAACTAGTGTCACTTCAATGCCATGACCTGGTGAAGAAAACCATCTAAAACTGACGCTTTATTTCGCCAAGACAAACAATTCATCCTGAACAAATAGTCTCATCAAATCAGTTTATTGGTTGCGTACACAGTTTAGCAGATGTTATAGCGGGTGCAGCAAAATGCTTATGCTTCTTGCTAACAATGCAGTAAAATGTAAAAGTTACACAATCAATGAAATAAAAATAAAAAGTTTAAAAAATCTAGAAAAATCGTAACAAATTAACAACCCAAATAGCACTGTAACAATAATCCAAATGCAATCTATACGTGTCTACAACGGATGAATTTATACAAGATATACTAGGAATGATATGTACAGTAGATATATTAATGAGCTATGTCAAGAATGCAGTGTATAAATAAATATGCGCAGTGTATAAACAGTGCAACTAAAATGCAATGTACAGTAGTTGAAATATTAGTAGTTGAAATATTAGAATGAACTGTCGAGAACAGTATACAGTACCAGTCAAAAGTTTGGACACAACTACTAATTCAAGGGTTTTTCTTAATTTGTACTATTTTCTACAATGTAGAATAATAAACTATTAAACAACACATATGGAATCACATAGTTTTTTGGTTTAACAGTTTTTTGGTTACTATTTTGATTTTAGATTCTTTAAATTAGCCACCCTTTGCCTTGATGACAGCTTTGCACTCTTGGCATTCTCTCAACCAGCTTCATGAGGTAGTCAACTGGAATGTATTTCAATTAACAGGTGTGCCTTGTTAAAAGTTCATTTGTGGAAATTCTTTCCTTCTTAATTAATACATTTGAGCCAATCAGTTGTGTTGTGACAAGGTAGTGTATACAGAAGATAGCCCTATCTGGTAAAATACCAAGTCCATATTATGGCAAGAACAGCTCAAATAAGCAAAGAGAAACAACAATCCATCATTACTTTAAAATGTGAAGGTTCGTCAATGAGGAACATTTTAAGAACTTTGAAAGTTTCTTCAAGTGCAGTCGCAAAAACCATCAAGTGCTTTGATGAAACTGGCTCTCATGAGGGCCGCCATAGGAAAGAAAGACCCAGAGTTACCTCTGCTGCAGAGAATAGGTTCATTAGAGTTAATTGCCTCAGAAATTGCAGCCCAAATAAATGCTTCACAGAGCTCAAGTAACAGACACATCTCAACATCAACTGTTCAGAGGAGACTGTGTGAATCAGGCCCTCTTGGTTGAATTGCTGCAAAGAAACCACCAATAATAAGAAGATAGAAACACGAGCAATGGACATTAGACTGGTGGAAATCTGTCCTTTGGTCTGATGAGTCCAAATTTGAGATTTTTGGTACCAACCACTGTGTCTTTGTGAGACGCAGAGTAGGTGAATGGATGATCTCCGCATGTGTGGTTCCCACCGTGAAGCATGGAGGAGGAGGTGTGATGATGTGGGGTTGCTTTGCTGGTGATAACCAGCATGGCTACCACAGCATTCTGCAGTCATACACCATCACATCTCGTTTGCACTTAGTGGGACTATCATTTGTTTTTCAACAGGACAATGACCCAACACACCTCCAGGCTGTGTAAGGGCTATTTGATCAAGGAGAGTGATGGAGTGCTGCATCAGATCACCCGACCTCAACCCAAATGAGATGGTTTGGGATGAGTTGGACCACAGAGTGAAGGAAAAGCAGCCAACAAGTGCACAGCATATGTGGGAACTTCAACTTCAAAAAGCATTCCAGGTGAAGCTTGGAAGCCTGACCTGCTTGGAGAGCTCCTTGGTCTTCATGGTGCCGCTTGCTTGGTGGTGTTGCAGACTCTGGGGCCTTTCAGAACAGGTGTATATATACTGAGATCATATGACAGATCATGTGACACTTAAAGTCCACCTGTGTTCAATCTATGTGACTTCTGAAGGTAATTCGTTGCACCACATCTTATTTAGGGGCTTCATAGCAAAGGGGGTGAATACATATGCACACACCACTTTTCCGTTTCTAAATATTTTGAAACAAGTTATTTTTAAAATTTCACTTCACCAATTTGGACTATTTTGTGTATGTCCATTACATGAAATCCAAATAAAAATCAATTTAAATTACAGGTTGTAATGCAACAAAATAGGAAAAATGTCAAGGAGGATGAATACTTTTGCAAAGCACTGTTTACATACAACCACAGTCAGAGGCTGGCACTAACACAGCATTGAATGAGCTGTATTAACAAGAAAACGCTGACCCAGAGGCGGCGCTCCTAGTAGCCGGGGACTTTAATGTAGGGAAACTTAAATTTGTTTTACCAAATTTCTATCAACATGTTAAATGTGCAACCAGAGGGGGAAAAAAACTCTGGACTACCTATTCTCCACACACAGAGATGCATATAAAGCTCCCCCTCGCCCTCCATTTGGGAAATCTGACCACAATTCTATCCTGCTGATAGAAAACGGGAAACACCAGTGACTACATCAATAAAAAAGTGGTCAGATTAAGCTGATGCTAAGCTACAGACTGGAATAAATCAAATCAAATTGATTTATATAGCCCTTCTTACATCAGCTGATATCTCAAAGTGCTGTACAGAAACCCAGCCTAAAACCCCAAACAGCAAACAATGCAGGTGTAGAAGCACGGTGGCTAGGAAAAACTCCATAGAAAGGCCAAAACCTTGGAAGAAACCGAGAGAGGAACCAGGCTATGAGGGGTGGCCAGTCCTCTTCTGGCTGTGCCGGGTGGAGATTATAACAGAACATGGCCAAGATGTTCAAATGTTCATAAATGACCAGCATGGTCAAATAATAATAATCACAGTAGTTGTCGAGGGCGAAGCAAGTCAGCATCTCAGGAGTTGGCAGTTAGTTGGCTTTTCATAGCCGATCATTAAGAGTATCTCTACCGCTCCTGCTGTCTCTAGAAGGTTGAAAACAGCAGGTCTGGGACAGGTAGCACGTCCAGTGAACAGGTCAGGGTTCCATAGCCGCAGGCTGAACAGTTGAAACTGGAGCAGCAGCACGGCCAGGTGGACTGGGGACAGCAAGAAGTTATCATGCCAGGTATTCCTGAGGCATGGTCCTAGGGCTCAGGTCCTCCGAGAGAGAGAAAAGAAGAGAGAAAGAGAGAATTAGAGAGAGCATACTTAAATTCCCACAGGACACCAGATAAGACAGGAGAAGTACTCCAGATATAACAAACTGACCCTAGACCCCCGACACAAACTGCTGCAGCATAAATACTGGAGGCTGAGACAGGAGGGGTCAGGAGACACTGTGGCCCCATCTGATGATACCCCCGAACAGGGCCAAACAGGAAGGATATAACCCCACCCACTTTGCCAAAGCACAGCCCCCACACCACTAGAGGGTTATCTTCAACCACCAACTTACCATCCTGAGACAAGGCAGAGTATAGCCCACAAAGATCTCTGCCACGGGGGGCGCAAACTCAGACAGGAAGATCACATCAGTGACTCAACTCACTCAAGTGACACACCCCTCCTAGGGACAGCATGAAAGAGAACCAGTAAGCCAGTGACTCAGCCCCTGTAATAGGGTTAGAGGCAGAGAATCCCAGTGGAGAGAGGGGAACAGGCCAGGCAGAGACAGCAAGGGCGGTTCATTGCTCCAGAGCCTTTCCGTTCACCTTCACACTCCTGGGCCAGACTACGCTAAATCATATAACCCACTGAAGAGATGAGTCTTCAGTAAAGACTTAAAGGTTGAGACCGAGTCTGCGTCTCTCACATGGGTAGGCAGACCATTCCATAAAAATGGAGCTCTATAGGACAAAGCCCTGCCTCCAGCTGTTTGCTTAGAAATTCTAGGGACAATTAGGAGGCCTGCGTCTTGTGACCATAGCATATGTGTAGGTATGCACGGCAGGACCAAATCGGAAAGATAGGTAGGAGCAAGCCCATGTAATGCTTTGTAGGTTAGCAGTAAAACCTTGCAATCAGCCCTTGCCTTAACAGGATGCCAGTGTAGGGAGGCTAGCACTGGAGTAATATGATCACATTTTTTGGTTCTAGTCAGGATTATAGAAGCTGAATTTAGCACTAACTGAAGTTTATTTAGTGCTTTATCCGGGTAGCCGGAAAGTAGAGCATTGTCGTAGTCCAACCTTGAAGTAACAAAAGTATGGATTCATTTTTCTGCATAATTTTTGGACAGAAAGTTTCTGATTTTTGCAATGTTACGTATATGGGAAAAGGCTGTCCTTGAAACAGTCTTCATATGTTCGTCAAAAGAGAGATCAAGGTCCAGAGTAACGGAATATTTTCCGAGATTCCTCTGATGGCATTGAGGAGTACACCACATCAGTCATTGGCTTCATCAATAAGTGCATCGACGACGTTGTCCCCACAGTGACCGTACATACATACCCCAACCAGAAGCCATGGATTACAGGCAGCATCCGCACTGAGCTAAAGGATAGAGCTGCCGCTTTCAAGGAGTGGGACTCTAACCCGGAAGCTTATAAGAAATCCCACTATGCCCTCTGACGAACTATCAAACAGGAAAAGCATCAATACAGGACTAAGATCGATTCATACTACACCAGCTGTGATGCTCGTTGGATGTGGGCATGCAAATCATTACAGACTACAAAGGGAAGAACAGCAGAGAGCTGCCCAGTGACATGAGCTTACCAGATGACCTAAACTACTTCTAAGGTCGCTTTGAGGCAAATAACACTGAAACATGCATGAGAGCACCAGCTGTTTCGGAAGACCACGTGATCAAGTAAGACCTTTAAACAGGTCAATATACACAAGGCTGCAGTGCTAGATGGATTACCATGACGTGTACTGCGAGCATGCGCTGACCATCTGTCAAGGGACTGGCACTGACATTTTCAACCTCTCCCTGTCCAAGTCTGTAATACCAACATGTTTTAAGCAGACCACCATAGTGCCTGTGCCCAAGAACACTAAGGTAACCTGACTAAATGACTACCGACCCGCAGCAGTCACATCTGTAGCCATGAAGTGCTTTGAAAGGATGGTCATGGCTCACAACACCATCATCCCATAAGACCCATAGACCTACTCCAATTTGCATACTGCCCCAACAGATCCACAGATAATGCAGTCTATATTGCACTCCACACTGCCCTTCCCACCTAGACAAAAGGAACACCTATGTGAGAATGCTATTCATTGACTACAGCTCAGCGTTCAACACCATAGTGCCCTCAAAGCTCATCAATAAGCTAAGGACCCTGGAACTAAACACCTCCATCTGCAACTGGATCCTGGACTTCCTGATGGGCCGCCCCCAGGTGGTAAGGGTAGGTAACAACACATCCACCATGCTGATTCTCAACACAGGGGCGTGTGCTCAGTCCCCTCCTGTACTCCCTGTTCCCTCATGACTGCATGGCCAGGCACAACTCCAACACCATCATTAAATTTACCGATGACACAACAGTAGTAGGCCTGATCACCGACAACGATGAGACAGCCTATAGGGAGGAGGTCAGAGACCTGGCCGTGTGGTGCCAGGACAACAATCTCTCCCTCAACATGGTCAAGACAACTGACTACAGGAAAAAGAGGACCAAGCACGCCCCCCATTCTCATCGAAGGGGCTGCAGTGGAGCAGGTTGAGAGCTTCAAGTTCCTTGGTGTCCACATCACCAACAAACTAAGTGGGTCCAAGCACACCAAGACAGTCGTGAAGAGTGCATGACAAAACCTATTCCCCCTCAGGAGACTGAAAAGATTTGGCATGGGTCCTCAGATCCTCAAAAAGGTTCTACAGCTGCACCATTGAGAGCATCCTGTCTGGTTGTATCACTGCCTGGTATGGCAACTGCTCGGCCTCCGACCGCAAGTCACAACTGAGGGTAATGCATCACTGGGGCCAAGCTTCTTGCCATCCAGGACCTCTTTACCGTTGTCAGAGAAAGGCCCTAAAAATTGTCAAAGACTCCAGCCACCCTAGTTATAGACCGTTTTCTCTACTACTGCACGGCAAGCTGTAACGGAGCACCAAATCTAGGTCCAAGAGTCTTCTAAACAGCTTCTACCTCCAAGCCATAACTCCTGAACATCTAATCAAATGGCTACCCAGACCATTTTCATTGCCCCCCTCTTTACACCGCTGCTACTCTCTGTTGTTGTCATCATCTATCCATAGTCAATAACTCTACCAAGATGTACGTACTACCTCAACTAAACGGTACCTTCGCACATGGACTCTGTACCAGTAACCCCCTGTATATAGTCTCGCTATTGTTGTTTTACTGCTTCTCTTTAATTACTTGTTACTTTTCTCTTATTCTTTTCAATATTTTTTTAAACTGCATTGTTGGTTGGGGGCTTGTAAGTAAGCATTTCACTGTAAGGTCTACACCTGCTGTATTCGACTAATACAGTTTGATTTGATTATTTGACTGTTGTATTTGGCACATATGACTAATCCAATTTGATTTGAGTCCAAACTTTTGACTGGTACCGTATGTATGTGAATGGTGTGTATGGACAGTATGTGAATTGAAAAGGTGTTTAGAGCAGTAGTTATGTAGGATGGGCCATGACTAGAATAAAGCATATACATATAAAGTGGGTAAAACAGTATGTAAACATTATTAAAGTGACCAGTGTTCAATGACTATGTACTGTACATCAGGCAGCAGTCTAAGGTGCAGGGTAGATAACTGGGTGGTGACAGTGTCTGAGGTTCTGGCCAGGGTACTGGGCAGAGGCTGGCTAGTGGTGACTGTTTATAAAAGTCGGATGGCCTGGAGATATAAGCTGATTATCAGTCTTTCGGTCGCAGTATTAATTCATCTGTACCTTCTCCTCCTTCTACATGGTAGCGGGATGAACAGTCCGTGGCTCAGGTGGCAGGGTTCTTGATGATCTTCTAGGCCTTCCTGACACCACATCTTAATGTAAGTCTTAAGGTAACAAAAGAGAAGGTTGTGATCTTCCCTATATATTTGTCACAGACACCTCATTCCTTGACCCCACTATGTGTGTGAAAAGTCTTATACTGCGAAACCTTGCCACAGAATTACCATCTTACTAAGTGACTCGTGACAGTGGATTCTTTTTGCTTGGCTTTTGTCACATTCAGTGGTGGAAAAAGTACCCAAATTGTCATACTTGAGCAAAATGTATAGATATCTTCATAGAAAGTTACTCAAGTAAGTCATCCAGTTTTGGTTTTAAATATACTTACACTACCGGTCAAAAGTTTTAGAACACCTAATCATTCAAGGGTTTCTTTATTTTTAATATTTCATAGTTTTGATGTCTTCACTATTATTCTACAAGGTAGCAAATAGTAAAAATAAAGATAAACCCTGGAATGAGTAAGTGTTCTAAAACGTTTGACCGGTAGTGTACTGTATATATCAAAAGTAAAATATACATTTCTAAAATATACTTAAGTATCAAAAGTACAATTATATTTTAAAATGCCTTAGCAAAGTAGGCAGCACCATTTTCTTGCTTTTCAAATGTATGGATAGTCAGGGGCACACCCCAACACTGGCAGTAGGGATGACCACGTGTTCTCAATATGTCCATGAATCAGACCATTTGTCTTGCTAAGCATTCACAATATAAAACGAGTACTTCTGGTTGTCAGGGAAAATCTAGTAAAAAGTACATTATTTTCATTAGGGATAAAGTGAAGTAAAAGTTGTCAGAAATATAAAATAAAGTAAAACACAGATGCCCAAAAAAACTACTTAAGTAGTACTTTAAAGTGGTCCAACTAAAATGTTATCCGGACTGTGTTCAAAAAGACAAGTCTTAATAAAACCACTTTGTAAGTGAGACGGTTTCCTTACTCAGTGGGTATCTAATTTAAAAACATGTGTCGTGAGTTTCACAGCATGCAGGTTTTGTGGGAACACTTAAATAACATATGGCAAGAGAGCAAAAAAGGTACAGTGCGTCTCAGATGGAATCACCTAACACCAATACCCAGTCAAAGGTTACTGGCTTGGGCTGGCTTAGGAAATATGTCATACCATGGATGTTATTAAAAACCTGCCTTTCTAGTGTCTTTCTAGTGTCTTTAAAACACTAGAAAACAATAACACTGATCCAGTGAAAAGATGCTGCCTCTGGCTGTCTAGGAGCAGAACAATTTTACATACCTGTGTTAAGTAAACCATTTTGTACAGGCATAAAAAAATTGATGTACAAAAAGCATTTATTCCCAGCTTCCTGCCTTCAGTTCGCATCTCAGCAGTGCCTGCCCTTATTGATCATGGCACTACTATGGGCAACAAACATTGTTAGAAACTATGTAAGAATCCATTAAATCAAGTATTTGAATGCATTAAAACATTTATTAAAAATGTACACAATACATACATGTAATTGTATTAGACGTACAAAATTTGTGCAAACTATTTCCCAATTTAGAGTACATAAAAAGAAAAAACATAACCAAAACTGTATGACAGGGTCTTACAAATGTCGTTAGAAAATACTAACGCATGCAAACAGATTCAATAAAATACTAATATTAAATCAAAAGGAAATGGAGCCACGGATAAACTTCGACAAATGTTGTGCCTATACAACGTAGCGCAAAATATCCGTCATTAATGTAAGTTACTCAAACTAGAAGGTTAAAGCCATGATACTTTCACGCCACAATAGGGTGTTATACCATCATACATGCACCCAGTAAACAAAACAGCTTGTACATTCCAAACACAGATCATAGTCCTTTGGAAAATGTAGAAACCTGATGGCAGAGCTTCTGAAATAAAATAATTTCTCCATGGAGATGCGATGCCTAGCTCTTACCCTCCTCTTGGTGGTCTGCGTCCATACCGACATGACGCAAGACTGCACATGGAAACTGGCCTACCGGTATTAACAAATTTGTTTCAATACATTAAATATTGCTGTACATGTTCAACATTGTACATTTTTCCAACAAAACAATAAAATAGCAGGATCAGTGTCAAAGAAAGCAGCATTCGTCATGGAAAAACGTGCTTTTAATAAAACATTTTTGTTCAAACCCTTCCTTTTCCTTTCATCTTTGGACACCAGACAAAAGTTAGACATCAGAAACAAGACATACATTTAAGAAGTGTGTTTTGCATAAAGTGAACACATACCCATTCCATATTCTCAAAAGATTGAGGTTGAGTTCAAACACATTTCCCAAGTAAGATTCATTGTTCCATGTTAAAAAAAGTCTTCCCTATTGCCTATGAAAGTGATACTTTACAGATATCTTGCAGACATAACTCCCTTTAAAAAATAACAAAAAAGGAGACGTCTAAAAACAATACACGGCAATGGGGACAGTACACGACACGGTACACGGTACCTTTTCCAGTACACAACGCACGACTCTTCCCATTTGCCTGAATTTACGTTTTTATTACTCCTAAACAAAATACATTTAGGTTCTCATACACTTATAATGGATGTTTTGACATTTGCTTGAACAGTAGTTAAGATTATATTTGGTTGTAATATTTGCAAAATAACTTTTGAATGCAGCAGTTAGCTAGAATGCTAACGCTCATTGATATAGGCTGTAGCAAAAGAAAGCCAAAGAGCCATTTTACTGGTTGAAGTGTAATGCAGTTGATTTGCGATGACAAACATTAACACAGGACATTATTACAAGCCTTAAAATCCAACTATACTCCAAAAGTAGTGTGATATGCACTCGTAAGCAGCATGTTCTGTAAGAACTCCCCGTGTTCCGCTACCAACTTGCAGCGTCGGCCTCGTGCAGCAATGTTTGCAAACCCAGAAAGGTGTCAAAAGCAATGGAAAAACAAATACTTCATGTAATAACAATCCTGTACAATGTTCAAAAACTACAGTGAGCTCCAAAATGTATTGGGACAGCGACACATTTGTTGTTTTGGCTCTTTACTCCAGCATTTTGGATTTGAATAAAAAGACTCAGGAGAACAGTTTAGAAATTACAGCACTATTTGTAATTTATTAAGGACTATCCGTAATCATGGTAGCATCCACATTAATTTAGAAGTGTTTAGAAACATTCTATTTCTTATATATGATAAAAGTGACTCCAGAAATGACAATACATTATTGACCATTAATTTCCATTGGGCACAAAATCTGAAACCACAAAAACCAACAGCAAATGCATCCAACAAGTTTATAGAGTCACAAGCTTGATGTAATCATTGTGTGCAAGGAATATGGGACCAAATACAAAACTTTAATACACCTTCAAAAGTTTTGGAACAAATTCACTTGTGCGGGGGGCCTATGTACAAAAGGTGTGGTCATTTCTAAACAGTTCACCCGATGGAGGAAAATACCCTCAAATGAATGCAGACTGTCTGCACTTTAACCTCATAGTATCATTTCAAATCCAAAGTGCTGGAGTACAGAGCCAAAACAACAAGTGTGTCACTGTCCCAAAACTTGGAGCTCACTGTATACAGTGCATTCAGAACCCTTCCCCCCTTTGTTACATTACAGCCTTATTCTAAAATGGACAACATATACACTGCTCAAAAAAATAAAAGGAACACTAAAATAACACATCCTAGATCTAAATGAATGAAATATTCTTAAATACTTTTTTCCTTACATAGTTGAATGTGCTGACAACAAAACCACAAATTAATGGAAATCAAATTTATCAACCCATGGAGGTCTGGATTTGGAGTCACACTCAAAATTAAAGTGGAAAACCACACTACAGGCTGATCCAACTTTGATGTAATGTCCTTAAAACAAGTCAAAATGAGGCTCAGTAGTGTGTGTGTGTGGCCTCCACGTGCCTGTTATCACGTGCCTGTATGACCTCCCTACAACGCCTGGGCATGCTCCTGATGAGGTGGCGGATGGTCTCCTGAGGGATCTCCTCCCAGACCTGGACTAAAGCATCCACCAACTCCTGGTCAGTCTGTGGTGCAACGTGGCGTTGGTGGATGGAGCGAGACACGATGTCCCAGATGTGCTCAATTGGATTCAGGTCTGGGGAACGGGTGGGCCAGTCCACAGCATCAATGCCTTCCTCTTGCAGGAACTGCTGACACACTCCAGCCACATGAGGTCTAGCATTAGGAGGAACCCAGGGCCAACCGCACCAGCATATGGTCTCACAAGTGGTCTGAGGATCTCATCTCGGTACCTAATGGCAGTCAGGCTACCTCTGGCAAGAATATGGAGGGCTGTGCGGCCCCCCCCAAAGAAATGTCACCCCACACCATGACTGACCCACCGCCAATCCGGTCCTGCTGGAGGATGTTGCAGGCAGCAGAACGTTCTCCACGGCGTCTCCAGACTGTCACGTCTGTCACATGTGCTGCTCCTACTTACAAAAAGGCGGAGGTAGCGGTCCTGCTGCTGGGTTGTTGCCCTTCTACGGTCTCCTCCGCGTCTCCTGATGTACTGGCCTGTCTCCTGGTAGCGCCTCCATGCTCTGGACACTACGCTGACAGACACAGCAAACCTTCTTGCCATAGCTCGCATTGATGTTCCATCCTGGATGAGCTGCACTACCTGAGCCACTTGTGTGGGTTGTAGACTCCGTCTCATGCTACCACTAAAGTGAAAGCACCGCCAGCATTCAAAAGTGACCAAAACATCAGCCAGGAAGCATAGGAACTGAGAAGTGGTCTGTGGTTATTCCCTGCAGAACCACTCCTTTATTGGGGGTGTCTTGCTAATTGCCTATAATTTCCACCTGTTGTCTATTCCATTTGCACAACAGCATGTGAAATGTATTGTCAATCAGTGTTGCTTCCTAAGTGGACAGTTTGATTTCACAGAAGTGTGATTGACTTGGAGTTACATTGTGTTGTATAAGTGTTCCTTTTATTTTTTTGAGCAGTGTATATACAGTGGGGCAAAAAAGTATTTAGTCAGCCACGAATTGTGCAAGTTCTCCCACTTAAAAAGATGAGGCCTGTAATTTTCTTCATAGGTACACCTCAACTATGACAGACAAAATGAAAAACATTTTAATGAATTTATTTGCAAATTATGGCGGAAAATAAGTATTTGGTCATATAGTCAGACGAATCCAAAATATAACTTTTTGGTAAAAACTCAACTCGTCATGTTTGGTGGACAAAGAATGCTGAGTTGCATCCAAAGAACACCATACCTACTGTGAAGCATGGGGGTGGAAACATCATGCTTTAGGGCTGTTATTTTGCAATGGGACCAGGACGACTGATCCGTGTAAAGGAAAGAATGAATGGGGCCATGTATCGTGAGATTTTGAGTGAAAACCTCCTTCCATCAGCAAGGGCATTGAAGATGAAACGTGGCTGGGTCTTTCAGCATGACAATAATCCCAAACACCACGCCCGGGCAACGAAGGAGTGGCTTCGTAAGAAGCATTTCAAGGTCCTGGAGTGGCCTAGCCAGTCTCCAGATCTCAACCCCATAGACAATCTTTGGAGGGAGTTGAACGTCCGTGTTGCCCAGCAACAGCCCCAAAACATGACTGCTCTAGAGGAGATCTGCATGGAGGAATGGGCCAAAATACCAGCAACAGTGTGTGAAAACCTTGTGAAGACTTACAGAAAACGTTTGACCTCTGTCATTGCCAACAAAGGGTATATAACAAAGTATTGAGATAAACTTTTGTTATAGACCAAATACTTATTTTCCACCTTAATTTGCAAATAAATTCATTAAAGAAATCCTACAATGTGATTTTCTGGATTTGTTCCCCTCATTTTGTCTGTCATAGTTGAAGTGTACCTTGCGTCCCGACGCAAGCGCCAATTAGCCTGGAGCTAGCCCATGCTAGGCCCATTCTCCCGGCTAGCTGAAGAGACCTATCAGCCACTCCTACGCCGCGGCATCCCCTGACTGCCCATCTGCTAGCCGCGTCCCGCTAGCTTCTCGCCGCGGTCGAGATCCATCGGCCAATTTCTTGGGCCAGTATACCTATTTTGCCAATTGGACCCCTCTGCTACTCGGAACCCTACTAATCCATCACATCTGGTCTATCGACATCACTGCACACGGAGGCTAAAACAACCCGCTACCTGTCTGAATCCCCGTCTCCCCAGCCAGCCCAACCATTTAGTTCCACCTCCCACATATGCGGTGACATCACCTTGTTTAAATGTCTCGAGACAATATCTCATTACTCAATGCCTAGAGTTTACCTCCAATGTACTCACATCCTACCTAACCTTTGTCTGTACATTATGCCTTGAACCTATTCACTCGCCCAGAAACCTGCTCCTTTTACCCTGTTCCGAACGTACAAGACGACCCGTTCTTATAGCCTGTAGCCATACCCTTATCCTACTCTGGTTATGTAAAGGTTAATCCAGGCCCTGCAGCCCCTAGCACTGCTCCCATTCCCCAGGCGCTCTCATTTGTTGACTTCTGTAACCGTAAAAGCCCTGGTTTCATGCATGTTAACATTAGAAGCCTCCTCCCCAAATTTGGTTTATTCACTGCTTTAGCACACTCTGCCAACCTGGATGTCCTAGCCGTGTCTGAATCCTGGCTTAGGAAGACCACCAAAAACCCTGAAATGCCCAACCCTAACTACAACATTTTCTGACAAGATAGAACTGCCAAAGGGGGCGGTGTTGTAATCTACAGAAGAGAGCCTGCAGAGTTCTGTCTTACTATCCAGGTCTGTACCCAAACAATTCAAGCTTCTACTTTTAAAAATCCACCTTCCCAGAAAGAAATTGCTCACAGTTGCTGTTTGCTATAGACCACCCTCTGTCCACAGCTGTGCACTGGACACCATATGTGAATTGATTGCCCCCCCATCTATCTTCAGAGCTTGTGCTGCTAGGTGACCTAAACTGGGACCTGCTTAACACCCCGGCCATCCTATAATCTAAGCTTGATGCTCTCAATCTCACACAAATTATCAATGAACCCACCAGGTACAACCCCAAATCTGTAAACACGGGCACCCTCATAGATATCATCCTAACCAACTTGCCCTTCAAATACACCTCTGCTGTTTTCAACCAAGATCTCAGCAATCACTGCCTCATTGCCTGCATCCGTAATGAGTCTGCAGTCAAAACGACCACCCCTCATCACTGTTAAACACTCCCTAAAACACTTCAACAAGCAAGCCTTTCTAATCAAACTGGCCCGGGTATCCTGGAAGAATATTGACCTCATCCCGTCAGTGGAGGATGCCTGGTTATTTTTTTTAAAGTGCCTTCCTCACCATCTTAGATAAACATGCCCCATAAAAAAAAGGAACCAGGAACAGATATAGCCCTTGGTTCTCTCCAGACCTGACTGCCCAGCACAAAAACACCCTGCATTAGCCCCCGTGATATGCAACTTTTCAGGGAAGTTAAGAACCAATGTACACAGGCAGTTAGGAAAGCCAATGCTAGCTTTTTCAAGCAGAAATGTTCATCCTGTAGCACAAACTCAAAAGATCTGGGACACTAAAGTCCAAGGAGAATAAGAGCAGCTTCCCACTGCACTGAGGCTAGGAAATACTGTCACCACCGACAAATCCACTATAATTGAGAATTGAATTATGCATTTTTCTACGGCTGGCCATGCCTTCCTCCTGGCTACCCCGGTCAACAGCCCTGCACTCCCCACAGCAACTCACCCAAGCCTCCCCCATTTCTCCTTCACCCAAATCAAGATAGCTGATCTGAAAAGAGCTGCAAAATCTGGACCCCTGCAGAATCAGCCGAGCTAGACAATCTGGACCCTCTCTAAAATTGTTGCAACCTCTATTACTAGCCTGTTCAACCTCTTGTATCGTCAGATTCCCAAAGATTGGAAAGCTGCCACAGTCATCCCCCTCTTCAAAGGGGGGACATTCTAGACCTATTATCTATCCTACCCTGCCTTTCTAAGGTCTTTGAAAGCCAAGTTAACAGATTACCTACCATTTTGAATCCCACCGTACCTTCTCCGCAATGCAATTTGGTTTCAGATCTGGTCATGGGTGCACCTCAGCCATGCTCAAGGTCCTAAATGATATCATAACCGCCATCGTTAAGAGACATTACTGTGCAGCCGTATTCATCGACCTGGCCAAGGCTTTCGACTGTCAATCACCACATTCTTATTGGTACGCTCAAGGGCCTTGGTTTCTCAAACGATTGCCTCGCCTGGTTCACCAACTACTTCTCTAATAGAGTTCAGTGTGTCAAATCGGAGGGCCTGTTGTTCGGACCTCAGGCAGTGTCTATAGGGGTGCCAAAGGGTTAAATTCTCGGGCCGACACTTCTCTGTATACATCAATGGATGTCACCCTTGCTGCTGGAGATTCTCTGATCCACCTCTACGCAGACAACACCATTCTGTATACTTCTGGCCCTTCTTTGGACACTGTTAACTAACCTCCAGACAAGCTTCAATGCCATACAAAACTCCTGTGGCCTCCAACTACTCTTAAATGCAAGTAAAACTAAATGCATGCTATTCAACCGATCACTGCCTGCACCTGTCCGCCCATCCAGCATCACTACTCTGGACGGTTCTGACAACTAAAAATACATAGGTGTCTGGTTAGACTGTAAACTCTCCTTCCAGGCTCACATTAAGCATCTCCAATCCAAAATTAAATCTAGAATCGGCTTCCTATTTCACAACAAAGCATCCTTCACTCATGCTGCCAAACATACCCTCGTAAAACTGACCATCCTACCGATCCTCAACTTTGGCGATGTCATTTACAAAATAGCCTCCAACACTCTACTCAACAAATTGGATGCAATCCATCACAGTGCCATCCATTTTGTCACCAAAGCCCCATATACTACCCACCACTGAGACCTGTACACTCGTTGGCTAGCCCTCGCTTCATACTCGCCGCCAAACCCACTGGCTCCAGGTCATCTACAAGTCTTTGCTAGGTAAAGCCCCGCCTTATCTCAGCTCACCGGTCACCATAGCAGCACCCACCCATAGCACACTCCCCAGCAGGTATATCTCACTGGTCACCCCCAAAGCAAATTCTTCCTTTGGCCACCTTTCCTTCCAGTTCTCTGCTGCCAATGACTGGAAAGAACTGCAAAAATCATTGAAGCTGGAGACTCATATCTCCCTCACTAACTTTAAGCATCAGCTGACCGAGCAGCTCACAGATCACTTCACCTTTACATAGCCCATTCTGTAAATAGCCCATCCAACTACCTCATCCCCATACTGTATTTATCTTGCTCCTTTGCACCCCAGTATCTCTACTTGCACATCTACCATTCCAGTGTGTAATTGCTATATTGTAATTACTTCGCGAGGCTGTAATCGCTGCCAAAGGTGCTTCAACAAAGTGCTGAGTAAAGGGTCTGAATACTTATGTTCATGTGATTTCATTTACATTTTTTTTTAACACATGTGCAGAAATGTCTTGAAACCTGTTTTTACTTTGTGAATATGGGGTATTGTGTGTAGACTGAGGGGGAAAAAAACAACTTAAAAAAACAATTTTAGAACAAAGGGTGTAACGTAACAAATGTGGAAAAAGTAAAAGGGTTCTGAAAACTTTCCGAATGCACTGCTTGTTGAGTCCCAACCAAATTCTTGAGATGAAAGTGATAAACTTATCACATACAGTACCAGTCAAGTTTGGACACCTACTCACACAAGGGATATTTTTTTGTGGCCATCTTCTACATTGCAGAAAACCAACTATGAAATAACATATGGAAACATGTAGTAACCAATGTTTTAAACAAATCGAAATATTTTATATTTGAGATTCTCCAAAGTAGCCACCCTTTGCACACTCATGAATTCTCTCAACCAGCTTCGTGAGGTTCGTAAGGTACCACTTCGTTTCAATTAACAGGTGTGCCTCATTAAAAGCTAATTTGTGGAATTTCTTTAATGAGTTTGAGCCGATCAGTTGTTGTGACAAGGTAGAGGGGTATACAGAAGATGTTTTTTTACCAAATAGGGCTCAGTCTATATTATGGCAAGAACATCTCAAACAAGCAAAGAGAAACAGTCCATTACTTTAAGAAGTGAAGTTAAGTCAATGCAGAAAATTAAGAACTTCGAAAGTTTCTTCAAGTGCAGTCGCAAAAACCATCAAGCGCCATGATGAAACTGGTTCTCATGAGGACCGCCACAGGAAAGGAAGACCCAGAGTTACCTCTGCTGCAGAGGATAAGTTCATTAGTTACCAGCTTCAGAAATTGCAGCCCAAATAAAAGCTCAAGTAACAGACTCATTTCAATATAAACTGTTCAGAGACTGCATGAAATCAGGTCTTCCGGCTCGATTGCTGCAAAGAAACCACTACTAAAAGGACACAATTAAGGAGACTTGCTAGGGCCAAGAATAACAAGCAATGGACTTTAGACCGGTGGAAATCTGTCCTTTGGTCTGATGAGGCCAAATGTGAGATTTTTCGTTCCAACCACCATGTCCTTGTGAGACGCAGGGTAGGCGAACGGATGATCTTTGCATGTGTGGTTCAAACAGTGAAGCATATAGGTGGTGTGATGGTGCTTTGCTGGTGACACCGTCAGTGATTTTCAAATTCAAGGAACACTTAACCAGCATGGCTACCACAGCAGTACTATCTGGGTTGTGCTTATTGTGACTGTCCTGTTGAAAAACAAATTATAATGACACAAAACACACCTCCAGGCTGTGTGAGGGCTATTTGACCAAGGAGAGTGATGGAGTGCTGCATCAGATGACTTGGCCTCCACAATCACCCGACCTCAACCCAATTGTGATGGTTTGGGATGAGTTGGACTGCAAACTGAAGGAAAAGCAGCCAACAAGTGCTCAGCATATGTGGGAAGTCCTTCAAGACTTTTGGAAAAGCATTCCTCATGAAGCTAGTTGAGAGAATGCCAAGTGTGTGCAAAGCTGTCAAGGCAAAGGGTGGCTACTTTGAAGAACCTGAAATATATTTTGATTTGTTTAAAAACGTTTTTGGTTACTACATGATTCCATGTGTTATTTTATAGGTTTGATGTCATCACTGTTGTGCTACAATGTAGAGAATAGTAAAAATAAAGAACAACTCTGGAATGAGTAGGTGTGTCCAAACTTTTGACCGGTACTGTATATCACAATTTTGCAAAACATGCATCTAGAGTTAGGATTTGGCCCTGTGTCATTAGGGTCATGTGTGTGACACTTCAAATGTGTATTAGCAGAAAGCAACTGTTTAAAATTGCAAACAGAAATTTTAAAGTAATTACACCATGCTAAGGTGAACCATTTACTATGGCACTGTACTTAACCTTTGTCCTTCCATACAACAGAAAAAATAATAATAAATCTGAACTCAACTGCAGGCACATTTAAAAGCTAGAATCAGCAGTTGAAACAATGACAAAGTGTTACCCCGCCTCTTTTGGTAAAAAGCTGAGGGATGGGCCTGGAGAAATGTAACCACTCAAATTCATAGACAGAGCAATGGATGCAAGGACTTATCGTCAAAAATATAAAAAGGATAGTTAACCATTTTCTGAAGCTATAGTGCATTTACATTTGTTGTTTACAAACATAGTAAAAAATAAATCTGTAGGGGTATGTATGACAGTTCACGAGCTCACGAGTCATTTATAAGTTATATTCAAGAATCAATGGATATCATTAATTTATAATCTGAAAAACTAAGTGTTCTAGCTTTAAATTACAATGTTGAGCAGGAAAGGGTTTGGCATAGGGTCCCAATAAGCCTTTTTTCATGCAAAGCTACTGTAAGACTGTATGGCCTGTTGAAATCAATGGATATGCTTAGCGCCCTCCACAGGGTTCAAATGTAAAGTGCATACAGTACACACACTACAGTCAACTGAGACGTTGCGTCTTGAGGCCCTGAACATTGTATTCCCTGGGCTTAACCCAATCAAAGCCAGTAACTGAGTGTCTGGAGAAAGAAACAGTCAACACTTACCAATAAAGAAAGTGAATACTAATTCGACTGAGGTGTATAAGTAAAGCAATTATTTTACTGCACTTTTCCTGAAATAATCTAAGCTAGTGCAGAGTCTACTTTTTTTTGGCTTGAATAACAGAGTAGTCCCAGAGATTAATCAGTTACAAAAAAAAGAAGCTTTGGTTAAAAACAAAGATGAAGTGTCAGAGAGTATGTGCTTGGTGAGGACTTAGACGGCTGATGTAAGATGTAGCGTCCATGACAGTCCAGGATGTGTCCATCATCATACCAGGAATGCTGTTTGGCGGATGTAAGAATGGCAATAGAAAATATGTCCATACAAGAGCTGTTACTTGACATTTGTCCATGGTAGTAGGGGTGCTGCAGGTGATAAGGGGTGTTTTTTGTTTAGATTCTGCTGGTTGTAAGGCATCACAGTTGATGGCTCAGTTGTCTCTTGGCAGATTTGAGCCAACTCGGTAATCAAAGATCATTCCTCTCTAAGGTCTGTAGGAAACGCGCACACTTCAGCGGGAGTCATCCATAGGCTTACCTGTCTATGACTCGCTCTCTATGGTGACTGTGACCGTCTCGGCTACATCTGAAACACAAGGGTGAGAGGTCAAGGTTCAGGCAGCTCACAGGCACAGGGCTACATGACATCACAGGGATCTACATACCAGTTTTGTCGAAGCTGCCATCCTGATGGTCCTCAATGTGGTTCACGGTGTCGCCAAGGACATACTTGGGGCTTGCAGGACAATCTACAGAGCTGTTTCAGGACAAGGCCGGTATTAACTTCATGAATGAGGCGAGATCATTTACTGAATCAGGAATGAAAGAAATCAAACCAAGAAACCATGAATAACCTTTTGCCGTTGATCTGGAGGCCCACAGCTATCTGCTCAGGATCTAAGTTCACCAACCGGGTGACAAAACTGTTACCATCACCGTGACTGACAGAGAGAAAGGAGAGCACAAGGGGGGGGGGGGACATTAGGCATTTAAATACCTACAGTGAAACTCAAACTAGATTTTTATTGACTAAAAGGCAGTACTGACTAAGATGCAAAACTATTCTAAAGCTCCAACAGAATAGATGGATAGGCAACTTCGTGTTTTCACCTGGTATAGATGGGAAACATCCAGTACTTCTTCTGGTCTCCAAAGACCTCAGCCATGTTCCTACTGAATCCCAGAGAGAAACCATTCTTGTCTGGGCCATTTCTGAAGACAGGAGCCCTGAAAGCCTCTGAAATAAATACAAAATATTAGTTGCAAGCAGCAATGAACAGGGTTCACAGGATGACAGAAAGAAGACGAGATAAGTTGAATAACAAAGTAGCAATATGTACAGTAGGAACCATCTTCATTTAAGTACAATCAGCGAAAACATGACAATGTTTATCGCTCAATACCACAAGGATGACATAAGTGAAGTATCTTTGAATGCAGCGAGTAATCATTCTTAAAGTCATTACTTAATGTATTGAGTTTATATACCAATTTTGTGGTCAATTTGACAAATGGTTGATGACTTGAAATATTTTCACCGTTTAGCGTGTTGAGATGACTTATAATAATGGCTGGAAACGAAGCGAACGGAACGGCAAACACATTGAAACCATGCATTTGATACCATTCCACTTCATTCTGCTCCAGCGGTTACCATGAGCCCTTCCTCCCCAAGTAACATGTCACCAACCTCCGGTGGTGTATTGGTAGGCTATATTTTGCAGTCATTTTTTAATTCTGGGACTTTATTTTTTGTCATAATCTGTTTGTTAATTACTTCAATCTCAGTTGGTACACTCCACATTAGCTTTAAAAACAAATTCTGTATACTTTCACAGCTGTAATACGCTGACTGCGCAAGCGGCAGAACTTCTGCTTTCCCAAATAAATTACACTTTTCACTATGTTCAGGCCACATAATACGGCAACAATATGCGATTACACAAAGTAATCACAATATTTCACATTCATCTGCACAATTAAAATCTAACATTGATTTGCATGAGACAAAGTCCACCTGATCAATAATTACTGCTCCAGTATCCCATGGTGCCACTGGTGCTAATGACATCTATAGAGCCACCAACAGTTCTGGTGCAGCCATCTAATACAGTTATTATATACAGCAGGTAGCCTAGCGTTTAAGAGGATTTGGCCTGTAACTGAAAGGGTCGCTGAAAGCCGACTAGTCGGGGGTGGGGGGGTCTGCTATGGAGTCTGCTCAAATGTAAGGAAGCATCCCAAAATTCATGGCCCCATGTCCAAAACGACCATGCATGTTGTAGCTGGAACCCTTTGGATTGCAAACAGAGGAAGATTTTCAAAAAGTAAGGGATTATTTAAATTGCTATTTGTGATTTTATGAAGCCTGTGCTGGTTGAAAAATATGTTGATGTGGGGCGCCGTCCTCAAACAATTGCATGTTATGCTTTCGCTGTAAAGCCTTTTGTAAATCGGACAATGCAGTTAGATTAACAAGATACTTGTATGTACCAAAATGTTTAATATCCATAATTTGTATGATTATTTTTTTAATTGCCCACCCTCCAATTTCACAGGAAGTTGTCAACAGGTGTCCCGTCTGTCTAAATACAAAATGTGGAGTGAATCCGACGTATGGTTCATGAGGAGAAGATGATTGCAAATTGAGCATTAGTGTTACATATGCAAGGAATGTATTGTTAAATGGTTTACTTGTTTTTATAGATATAAATACCACATTCAGTGTGGTTCATCTTAGGGACATCCAAGATAGTGATGACAAGGCTCAAGTTGATTTAAAAATGGACACATGTAAATCAGATGTTTTTTTTTCAATAACTCAACCATCTTTTGATTCAAATTAAGTTTTGTCATGCATTTTGGTCCTATGGTTTCATGAGAAGAAGATTTGTTCAGTATGTTTAGCGTATGTGCTAATATGCATCTACTGGTATAATGTGGTCATCTTTGAATCCATAAATGCTATTTTCTCCAACTCTTTATGGACCAGTGTTGACTCCAAAGATCACCTTTGGAAGACAGACATTTAGTCCATGAGATTGTGTATGATTATTTTAAGCTTTATTCGTTAGTCAAAAGTGAATTGTTAATCGTTTCCTTATTTTTAAGATATTCATGCCAAACCTGTTTCACCATGGAAATGTATTTGATGACCCTAAAAAGTTAAGTTGATAGGCCATTATGGAAAGGATTTAAATGGACATGTAAAATCAGATGTCCTAATTTATCCCCAAAAAAACTCAGCCATCTCTTAATAATTTAGTTGGAGAAAAGATATGTACCATGAACCTACATAACACATGGACTTATGGTTCATGAGAATTTTGCCCCCAAAGTTTTTCAAATGATATCCTGATGGACCTTATGGGTCATTATGCAGTGAGGAAACTCAGCAAAAAAATAAAAAAAATAAAAAGATTTGTCCCTTTTTCAGGACCCTGTCTTTCAAAGATGATTCGTAAAATTCCAAATAACTTCACAACTCTTCATTGTAAAGAGTTTAAACACTGTTTCCCCATGTTTGTGCAATGAACCATAAACAATTAATGAACATGCACCTGTGGAATGGTCGTTAGGACGCTAATAGACGGTAGGCAATTAAGGTCACAGTTATGAAAACTTAGAACACTAAAAAAAGAGGCCTTTCTACAGACTCTGAAAAACACCAAAATATGCCCAGGGTCCCTGTTCATCTGCATGAACGTGCCTTAGGCATGAAGACTGCAGATGTGGTGAGGGCAATAAATTGCAGTGTCCGTACTGTGAGACGCCTAAGACAGCGCTACAGGCAGGCTCATCCCGACATGACCCTCCAGCATGACAATGCCACCAGCCATACTGTTCATCCTGTGCATGATTTCCTGCAAGACAGGAATGTCAGTGTTCTGTCATGGCCAGCAAAGAGCTTGGACCTCAATCTCATTGTGCACGCCTGGGACCTGTTGGATCAGAGGGTGAGGGCTAGGGCCATTCGCCCCAGAAATGTCATGGAACTTGCAGGTGCCTTGGTGGAAGAGTGGATTAACATCTCACAGCAAGAACTGGCAAATCTGGTGCAGTCCATGAGGAGGAGGTGCACTGTAGTACTTAATGCAGCTGGTGGCCACACCAGATAAAATCAAAAGTAAGTCTGACCCCACTTTGTTCAGGGACACATTATTCCATTTCTGTTAGTCACATCTCTGTGGAACTTGTTCAGTTTATGTCTCAGTTGTTGAATCTTATGTTCATACAAATATTTACACATGTTAAGTTTGCTGAAAATAAACAGTTGGCAGTTTTTTTGCTGAGTTTACATACAATTGGTTTGAAGTCTCCAAGTCAAACAGGGCGAAGGCTATGAGGGTTTAAGTGAGACCGCTTATAACAGCGCCAGAAATAGGCCAATTGGTGCCATTCTTTTGGACCAAGTTACCCATGCCATCGAGTTTCTGTGTGCCAAATTAGAAGAAATTTTTTTTCCTAATCTATGCTCTGTTATTTGACCAAAAATATTCAGGGAATAGGTTCTGAATCACTAATTATAACCAACAATAAAAAAGTGTCAACAATCAATCAAGACAATAGTGGATGAGTTACTGTGTCGAGTGTGGTGAGGTATGGCAGCTACCTATGGTGGTCCTGTTCTTTCCCACAAGCCAGAGATGGTAGCTGAAAAGCGACAGGATGCTGATGAAGAACATGGCCGCCACAAAAAACAGAAACAACACGTGGAATTTGGCGTGAGTGTCAGGCAGCTGATTCTTGAGGGAAGAGAGAGAGAGGAGCTGTTAGTGACGTCATACTCTTCATCCACCACACAGTAGTAATGTTCACCTTCTACACAGACACACAGGATATGACACATCAGTCAGTTGTAAAACGACCTATGAAGACTTCATTCTGGAGTAGCAGACGCTTAGCCTACATGACCGTTCAAGAGAATGGCTCCAGAAGGTACTACATACAGTACAGGCCTTTTGGTTGTTAGGCAAAATACAGTGCCTTGCGAAAGTATTCGGCCCCCTTGAACTTTGCGACCTTTTGCCACATTTCAGGCTTCAAACATAAAGATATAAAACTGTATTTTTTTGTGAAGAATCAACAACAATTGGGACACAATCATGAAGTGGAACGACATTTATTGGATATTTCAAACTTTTTTAACAAATCAAAAACTGAAAAATTGGGCGAGCAAAATTATTCAGCCCCCTTAAGTTAATACTTTGTAGCGCCACCTTTTGCTGGGATTACAGCTGTAAGTCGCTTGGGGTATGTCTCTATCAGTTTTGCACATCGAGTGTGAAATTTTTTCCCATTCCTCCTTGCAAAACAGCTCGAGCTCAGTGAGGTTGGATGGAGAGCATTTGTGAACAGCAGTTTTCAGTTCTTTCCACAGATTCTCGATTGGATTCAGGTCTGGACTTTGACTTGGCCATTCTAACACCTGGATATGTTTATTTTTGAACCATTCCATTGTAGATTTTGCTTTATGTTTTGGATCATTGTCTTGTTGGAAGACAAATCTCCGTCCCAGTCTCAGGTCTTTTGCAGACTCCATCAGGTTTTCTTCCAGAATGGTCCTGTATTTGGCTCCATCCATCTTCCCATCAATTTTAACCATCTTCCCTGTCCCTGCTGAGGAAAAGCAGGCCCAAACAATGATGCTGCCACCACCATGTTTGACAGTGGGGATGGTGTGTTCAGGGTGATTAGCTGTGTTGCTTTTACGCCAAACATAACGTTTTGCATTGTTGCAAAAAATTCAATTTTGGTTTCATCTGACCAGAGCACCTTCTTCCACATGTTTGGTGTGTCTCCCAGGTGGCTTGTGGCAAACTTTAAAATGACACTTTATGGATATCTTTAAGAAATGGCTTTCTTCTTGCCACTCTTCCATAAAGGCCAGATTTGTGCAATATACGACTGATTGTTGTCCTATGGACAGAGTCTCCCACCACAGCTGTAGATCTCTGCAACTCATCCAGAGTGATCATGGGCCTCTTGGCTGCATCTCTGATCAGTCTTCTCCTTGTATGAGTTGAAAGTTTAGAGGGACGGCCAGGTTTTGGTAGATTTGCAGTGGTCTGATACTCCTTCCATTGCAATATTATCGCTTGCATAGTGCTCCTTGGGATGTTTAAAGCTTGGGAAATCTTTTTGCATCCAAATCCGGCTTTAAACTTCTTCACAACAGTATATCGGACCTGCCTGGTGTGTTCCTTGTTCTTCATGATGCTCTCTGCGCTTTTAACGGACCTCTGAGACTATCACAGTGCAGGTGCATTTATACGGAGACTTGATTACACACAGGTGGATTGTATTTATCATCATTAGTCATTTAGGTCAACATTGGATCATTCAGAGATCCTCACTGAACTTCTGGAGAGAGTGTGCTGCACTGAAATTAAAGGGGCTGAATAATTTTGCACGCCCAATTTCTCAGTTTTTGATTTGTTAAAAAAAAGTTTGAAATATCCAATAAATGTCGTTCCACTTCATGATTGTGTCCCACTTGTTGTTGATTCTTCACAAAAAAATAGTTTTATATCTTTATGTTTGAAGCCTGAAATGTGGCAAAAGGTCGCAAAGTTCAAGGGGGCCGAATACTTTCGCAAGGCACTGTACGACATGCTAAACCAACCAACCCTGTCCGACTCCACACTTGCCCTCAGTTTGGCCAAGATGACAGTGGACATTCATTGTCACAAGCAAGGCAGCATATAACACAAGCAAGGACAGAGGCCTAGTTTTACAGACAACGGGAACAGACAACGGCTTATGTTGCAAGACAACGGCTTATGTTGCAAGACAACGGCTTATGTTGCAAGACAAGTGTTTGACACATACTGAAGAGAATCATTCAACAGCAATTGGTACTTCTGAGAGACAGAAGCATTGTGAATGCCATTATGGGTTGAGCTTCTTGACCTTTCCTTAGTGACAATAGGCTACTCTAAGAAGTGCAACCTTTCTTTTTGGCTAACCACAATGATCAGATGGTGACAATCTTGCATTTTACCTGAGGACAATCCCCAACAGATCTCCATCGGCAAAGCTTTAGGTAAAGTATTAGAGGCAGGCAGACGATTAGTGCAGAAATTAAGAAAGTTACACAATCTTATAGACAAAAAAAAAAGAGAACAGTATTACAAAACCATCGGCACCTGCTCAATGTTAGCACAATTGCACATGTTCCACCCCCCCCCCCTTTCCACACTATACCCTACTGCAAATCACACAGCTAAATATAAACCAGATTCACACAAATTTCTCCTGACATGCAGACTTCTCAAGTTGGAGGTGGTTTATGTAGACGATTTTGGGTATTGGCTAATTGGAACATGCCATCAGGGATCTTACTGCTTTCATTGGTTAACACTCAACAAAGTTCTAGCTAGTTAAGGAAGAAAGGACAGGCAGCTACAGTATTACTTACTGTCCAGAATTTGATGAAATACTGCAGGACGGTAGCGGCGATGAATGCACAATACAGCATGGAGTAGGCCAGAAACAAGACAAAGAACTTGTAGTTTGAAAATCCAACACAGTTATTCACCCTGAGAGAGAAACAGAGAAAACCAAAGTCAACGTGGCTTGTGCTGCTCAGTCTCTTTCTGAGAGCGGAGTAATCCTTGCCACATCACTATACCAGACAGATATATGCTCATGCAGTAGAATGGACAGGATGAAACTCTGCACTGATCCAAATCACTATCAAGTCAGTTTTAACAATAGACTTCAAATGAGGGCAGGCATATGTCTGAGCGGTATGGTCATGAGTGTACTTTGCTAAGCATCTATACTTCATGAATGGACTGTTACATACCATGGACAGTGATGGTCCATCTTCAGTACACACCTGAGAGAGAGGGAGAGTATGACAGCATGAAAAACAAAGTGAAAGAAAGTATATAGGACGTTGCCAGTTTCGACTGCGCCGCTCTTGGTTGTACAGTCTTCCATATTTGGCATTGTGAGGCGGTACATTTTCTTCTGGTTGGACCAATTGAAAGCAACTTGATAGGTTAGCGCTACCATCAGTCCTGTGTCATGCCAACAGTAAAGCAACCGGAGACCAACTGTCATTTTCACCTCCAGATCTTTGGATTTCATAGCCTATAATGGCAATCAATCTATGTTGAGGGGCGTTTCTATGGCGATTTAAAAGGGAAGGACTCCGAAATACAAAACAAAAATAGGAACAGATTGAATTTCAATATCCACCCTCTGCGAAAACAGTATCTTAACTTTGTAAATAAATATACATTTCATCTCTATTTAGTTTAATATACAGCGGATTTCATTACAAATAATTATCTTATGTACAGTGAGGGAAAAAAGTATTTGATCCCCTGCTGATTTTGTACGTTTGCCCATTGACAAAGAAATGATCAGTCTATAATGGTAGTTTTATTTGAACAGTGAGAGACAAAATAAAACCTGAAAAACACATAAAAAAATGTTAAATTGATTTGCATTTTAATGGGGGTAATAAGTATTTGACCCCGCTGCAAAACATGACTTAGTACTTGGTGGCAAAACCCTTGTTGGCAATCAGAGGTCAGACGTTTCTTGTAGTTGGCCACCAGGTTTGCACACATCTCAGGAGGGATTTTGTCCCACTCTTTACAGATCTTCTCCAAGTCACTAAGGATGAGGCTGACGTTTGGCAACTCGAACCTTCAGCTTCTTCCACAGATTTCTATGGGATTAAGGTCTGGAGACTGGCTAGGCCACTCCAGGACCTTAATGTGCTTCTTCTTGAGCCACTCCTTTGTTGCCTTGGCTGTGTGTTTTGGGTCATTGTCATGCTGGAATACCCATCCACGACCCATTTTCAATGCCCTGGCTGAGGGAAGGAGGTTCTCACCCAAGATTTGACGGTACATGGCCCCATCATCCATTTGATGCTGTGAAGTTGTCCTGTCCCCTTAGCAGAAAAACACCCACAAAGCATAATGTTTCCACCTCCATGTTTGACGGCAGGGATGGTGTTCTTGGGGTCATAGGCAGCATTCCTCCTCCAAACACAGCGAGTTGAGTTGATGCCAAAGAGCTCCATTTTGGTCTCATCTGACCACAACACTTTCACCTAGTTGTCCTCTGAATCATTCAGATGTTCATTGGCAAACTTCAGACAGGTATGTATATGTGCTTTCTTGAGAAGGGGGACCTTGCGGGCGCTGCAGGATTTCAGTCCTTCACGGCGTAGGGTATTACCAATTGTTTTCTTGGTGACTGTGGTCCCAGCTGCCTTGAGATGATTGACAAGATCCTCCCGTGTAATTTTTTAGTAATTAATTTGCATGTTATTGCATGACATAAGTATTTGATACATCAGAAAAGCAGAACTTAATATTTGGTACAGAAACCTTTGTTTGCAATTACAGAGATCATACGTTTCCTGTAGTTCTTGACCAGGTTTGCACACACTGCAGCAGGGATTTTGGCCCATTCCTCCATACAGACCTTCTCCAGATCCTTCAGGTTTCGGGGCTAGGCAATACGGACTTTAAGCTCCCGCCAAAAATGTTCTATTTAGTTCAGGTCTGGAGACTGGCTAGGCCACTCCAGCACCTTGAGATGCTTCTTACGGAGCCACTCAGTTGCCCTGGCTGTGTGTTTCGGGTCGTTGTCATGCTGGAAGACCCAGCCACGACTCATCTTCAATGCTCTTACTAAGGGAAGGAGGTGGTTGGCCAAGATCTCGCGATACATGGCCCCATCCATCCTCCCCTCAATACAGTGTAGTCGTCCTGTCCCCTTTGCAGAAAAGCATCCCCAAAGAATGTTTCCACCTTCATGCTTCATGGTTGGGATGGTATTCTTGGGGGTTGTACTCATCCTTCTTCTTCCAAACAATGGCAAGTGGAGTTTAGACCAAAAACCTCTATTTGTCTCAGACCACATGACCTTCTCCAATTACTCCTCTGGATCATCCAGATGGTCATTGGCAAACTTCAGATGGGCCTGGAAATGCGCTGGCTTGAGCAGGGGGACCGTGCGTGCGCTGCAGGATTTTAATCCATGACGGCGTAGTGTGTTCCTAATGGTTTTCTTTGAGACTGTGGTCCCAGCTCTCTTCAGGTCATTGACCAGGTCCTGCCGTGTAGTTCTGGGCTGATCCCTCACCTTCCTCGTGATCATTGATGCCCCACGAGGTGAGATCTTGCATGGAGCCCCAGACCGAGGATGATTGACCGTCATCTTGAACTTCTTCCATTTTCTAATAATTGCGCCAACAGTTGTTGCCTTCTCACCAAGCTGCTTGCCTATTGTCCTGTAGCCCATCTCAGCCTTGTGCAGGTCTACAATTTTATCCATGATGTCCTTACACAGCTCTCTGGTATTGGCCATTGTGGTGAGGTTAGAGTGTTTGATTGAGTGTGTGGACAGGTGCAGTTAATACAGGTAATGAGTGGAGAACAGGAGGGATTCTTAAAAAGAAAACTAACAGGTCTGTGAGAGCCGGACTTCTTACTGGTTGGTAGGTGATCAAATACTTATATCATGCAAGAAAATGCAAATTAATTACTTAAAAAAAAAAAATCATACAATGTGATTTTATGGATTTTTGTTTTAGATGCCGTCTCTCACAGTTGAAGTGTACCTATGATAAAAATTACAGACCTCTACATGCTTTGTAAATAGGAAAACCTGCAAATACTTTCTCCACACTGCATATATAAATAAAAGTTTCCACTCAAGAACCTGCAGCCACTAGTTAGCGCCACAGAGTTTTGAGCAGTGGCCACTTTTTGATCATGCCTGTGATGGCATTCCATTCACTCCAAACATGCTACATTCTCAGAGGAAATTGTCAAACTTCTCAACCATAGTTTTTCCTGAAAAACGGGTCACATATAGTAAAGACATGAGGTTTGAACACGTTTCTCTGACAGAATTCTCTACTATGCAGGCATTTGTATAAACCTTGAATGAATTAGTCCTTTTATGGGTGAACACCCTAGAGCATATTACTTTGGAGTTGAAGCACCCAAAAAGATACGACATAACCCCATGGTGCATCTCATCTGAACCCCACAGTAATTGAACTGAACTCACATGTCACAGGTGGAGCAGTGGTGGCAGCGGTCGGGTTTGATCACCAGACAGCGGTCACAGTAGCGGACGGCTGTGGAGAACATCAATCATTAAATCCAAAGCTTGTGTTTCAACTACAGTCAATATGGAAATATTATTTTATACTAATACAATTGCTCAGTGAAATAGATTTTGTTTAACAAGTCATTTGTCTCAATTATAGGGGTCTAAATTATTGGCACTCCTAAAGATTCTTATAAAAACATTTTTTTTTTAAAATCTGCATTAACATTCTACTTTTTCTCTCTCAGCTTAAATAACTTGTGACCTTCCATGGCTTCCTGTTCCACCGGGGTATAAAAATAAATAAATGAGGTACTTGCATGTAAAATCATTTTGTCATCCATCCCCATGGGAAAAGGCAAAGCACTCCCAAACAAAAGAGACAAATGATTGTTGACCTTGTTAAAAAAAACTAACACTATTAGGAAGTTTAACACTTATGGCTGCAATCCAGTTAACGGGATTGATATGACAGCCAGTGAAAGTGCAGAGCGCCAAATTCAAACAGAAATCTCATAATTTAAATTCCTCAAACATACATGTATCTTATACCATTTTAAAGGTAATCTTGTTGTTGTCCGATTTCAAATAGGCTTTACAGCGAAAGCACCACAAACGATTATGTTCGGTCAGAGCCAAGCCACAGAAAAACACAGCCATTTTTTCAGCCAAAGAGAGGAGTCACAAAAAGCACAAATAGAGATAAAAATGAATCACTAGCCTTTGAGATTCATCAGATGACACTCATAGGACTGTGTTTTGTTCAATAAAGTGCATATTTATATCCAAAAATCTCAGTATACATTGGCGCGTTGTGTTCAGTAGTTCCAAAAACATCTGGTGATTTTGCAGAGTGCCACATCAATTTACAGAAATACTCATTAGAAATGTCGATGAAAATACAATTGTTAGACATGGAAATATAGATACACTTCTCCTTAATGCAACCGCTATGTCAAATTTCAAAAAGGTTTTACGGAAAAAGCAAACCATGCAATAATCCGAGAACGGCACTCAGAAAACAAAGAGATATCCGCCATGTTTGAGTCAACAGAAATCAGAAATAACATTATAAATATTCACTTACCTTTGATGATCATCAGAATGCACTCCCAGGAAGCCTAGTTCCACATTAAATGTTTGATTTGTTCGATAATGTCCATCATTTATGTCCAAAGAGCTACTTTTGTTAGCACGTTTGGTAAACAAATCCAAACTCATTAAGCGCGTTCCCCATTTGACATTTTGTCTGCAACAAGTTCAGTTACTGTCCATAGAAACATGTCAAACGATGTATGGAATCAATCTTAAGGGTGTTAACATAACATTTTCAATAATATTCCAACCGGAGAATTCCTTTGTCTTCAGAAAAGCAAAGGAACGCATCTACCTCATGTGAATGTGCGTGACTGCTGGCAGACCTCTGACTCATTCCACTCTCATTTCGGTCCCACTTCACAGTAGAATCCTCAAACAAGTTTCTAAAGACGGTTGACATTAGTGGAAGCGTTAGGAAGTGCAACATAACCACTATCCCACTGTGTATTCAATAGGGGCTGGTTTGAAAATCGACCACCCTCAGATTTCCCACTTCCTGTTTGGATTTCTCAGGTTTTTGCCTGCCATATGAGTTCTGCTATATTCACAGACCTCATTCAAACCGTTTTAGAAACTTCAGAGTGTTTTCTATCCAATACTACTAATAATATGCATATATTAGCAACTGGGACTCAGGAGCAGGCAATTTACTCTGAGCACCTTTCATCCAAGCTACTCAATACTGCCTCTGCAGCCATAAGTTAAAACCACTGGAACAATGGTAAACTTGTCTGGTATTGGACACAAGTGTATGTTGTCCCCACACACAGTGAGGAAGATGGTTTTGGAGGCAAAGACAAAACCAAGGGCCAAAGGTGGACAATTACAGAACTTTGTTGCATTTTCAGGTCACCAAGTCTCCAATTACACGCCAACAGGCTCTTTGGAAGTTTTTCCAGAAAAAAGCCTTTATTGAGAGCAAACAACAAATGTAACACCTGGAGGTGAAGTAATTTTTTCATGTAACTAGGCAAGTCAGTTAAGGACAATTTCTTATTTACAATGACGGCCTACACTGGCCAAACCCGGACGACACTGGGCCAATTGTGCAGCGCCCTATTGGACTCCAATCATGGCTGGTTGTGATACAACCAGGGTCTGTGTTGTGACACCTCAAGCATTGAGATGCAGTGCTTTAGACTGCTGCGCTACACGGGAGGGCATCTTAGCCAAAAATCTGGTTGCCTCTGCCAAGAAGCTGAAACTTGGGCTCTTACCACAAGACAATAACCCCAAAAAGTTATTAAAATCCACAAAGAAATTGTTTATTGACCACAAAAACAACATTTTTCAGTGGCCATCTGTCTCCGGACATGAACCCCATTGAAAACCTGTGGTTTGATATGAAGAGGGCAGTCCATAAGCGCAGACAGAAGGATATCAAGGATCTGGACAGATTCTGTATGGAGGAATAATCCAAGATCCCTCCCAATGTGTTCTCCAATCTCACAAAACATTTTAGAAAAAGGCTCAGTGCCGTTATGCTCGAAGAGGGTGCCTGAGTATTGAAACCAGGGGTGCCAATAATTGACACCTTAGCTTCGAGATGTTTTTGGTATAACTTGTACTCAAAATCTGAGCAATTGTAATAATTATGATCCTTGGGGATCATGCAATGTAGCTCAGTATTTGTATTATAGTCTTTATTTCACATCTTTATCAAGGATGCCAATAATTTGGGACTTTACTGTATATCCCAAATACATAAAATAGCACATAAATTCCAATTGGCAACCTTGTTGGATGTAGACATGGGAGTTGGATGGCAGTAACATTCTCACCTCCTGTCCCAGTGCGTGTATAGACAGGCAATCCTAGCACCACCTTCTTCAGGATCTCCTGCTGAGTGTCTGGATGTTCCTCCTTCTCATACTGCTCTTTCTCCACTTTGGGCAGACAAAACTGATGGGAGAACAGAAAGGAGTTTCTCAAAGTACGCAATAACATAGTCTAGTTATTACCGGTAGTCATGTATCTAGAAATTAGGGAACAGTTTAAAATGTGGAAAAAAAGTTACTTGAGCTTGAGGGCAAATCCCCTTCATAACCATACACTAGGGTTAGGCAGTATCCAGATTCATACCGTTTCTATACCATACAGTATTACCGAATGTGCAAACAAGGGGTGCTATTTAAAAATATAAATACAATAATAAAAATACAGTATAAGGCTTAGGCAGTATCCAGATTTTCATGGCGTCACACAGTCTTCTCATTATGGGATTTAATGTATTACCAACATAGCACACAAGGGGGCAGTCCATGGGGCCTCTACCATGATGCTGACAAAATGAGCAAAATCAAAAAAGCACAGTTAGCATTTATCTAAACGAGCAACAAACTAATTGCAAAGATCGGCAAATCCAGCTCAAAGTTATACAAGCATAACTAGCAGCTACCGAATGTCATTGTGTGTGAGTGTGGACATTTACAAGTGAAAATTAACGAGAGAAATTGTGTAAATAAAAGTTGATGCATGCTTTTCTGAAGGAAGAGCAGAATGTGTACATGGAGCAGATGAGAGAAGAACAGAGAAAATAAATAGGGAAGCAGTGAAAAAAATGGCAGCTGTACAGAATTCTTCCTGACCTCTGCCAGAAAGCCATAAGATAGCAAATATTTAGTCGTGAATTAAATTACAAGTAACTTCATCACCTCATGTGCGCCTCAGACTCAGCGATAGAACACTATAAACTCACCATCTCGCTTTCTCCATTTTCAAAGAAACACGTAACTGTTCTGGGGAACTACGGTAAGCTTCATAATGTAATATAATGTGACAGGTGAAATGAAAAATGCAATCCGTGTCATCTCTTAACTTCTTACACAAGTTGACAGCAGCTGTTAACTTAAAGTAGCTACAAATATTCACATTTATTGGAAAAACTTCACAGAAAGAGTTGACAGTATTGAAAAACCATCCCATGGCTTTTTCCAAATACCATGGTGTACCACCCAAGCTCTATGAGAGTTAGAGATGCACATTACCTAAAGTATGTGGACACTTGTCAGCAACAGGTGTGGCTGAAATTACAGAATCCACTCATTTGAAGGTGTGTCCACACACACACACACACACACACACAGTGGGTCAAAAAGGTATTTAGTCAGCCAATTGTGCAAGTTCTCCCACTTAAAAAGATGAGGCCTGTAATTTATCATAGATACACTTCAACTATGACAGACAAAATGAGGGGGAAAAAAAAAATCCAGAAAATCACATTGTAGGATTTTTAATTAATTTATTTGCAAATTATGGTGGAAAATAAGTATTTGGTCACCTACAAACCAGCAAGACTTCTGGCTCTCACAGACCTGTAACTTCTTCTTTAAGAGGCTCCTCTGTCCTCCACTCGTTACCTGCATTAATGGCACCTGTTTGAACTTGTTATCAGTATAAAAGACACCTGTCCACAACCTCAAACAGTCACACTCCAAACTCCACTATGGCCAAGACCAAAGAGCTGTCAAAGGACACCAGAAACAAAATTGTAGACCTGCACCAGGCTGGGAAGACTGAATCTGCAATAGGTAAGCAGCTTGGTTTGAAGACATCAACTGTAGGAGCAATTATTAGGAAATGGAAAACATACAAGACCACTGATAATCTCCCTCGATCTGGGGCTCCATGCAAGATCTCACCCCTTGGGGTCAAAATGATCACAAGAATGGTGAGCAAAAATCCCAGAACCACACGAGGGGGGCCTAGTGAATGACCTGCAGAGAGCTGGGACCAAAGTAACAAAGCCTACCATCAGTAACACACTAAGCCACCAGGGACTCAAATCCTGCAGTGGCAGACGTGTCCCCCTGCTTAAGCCAGTACATGTCCAGGCCCGTCTGAAGTTTGCTTGAAAGCATTTGGATGATCCAGAAGAAGATTGGGAGAATGTCATATGAAACCAAAATATAACTTTTTGGTAAAAACTCAACTCGTCGTGTTTGGAGGACAAAGAATGCTGAGTTGCATCCAAAGAACATCATACCTACTGTGAAGCATGGGGGTGGAAACATCAAGCTTTTGGGCTGTTTTTCTGCAAAGGGACCAGGACGACTGATCCGTGTAAAAGAAAGAATGAATGCGGCCATGTAATGGGGCCTTCCATCAGCAAGGGCATTGAAGATGAAACGTGGCTGGGTCTTTTAGCATGACAATTATCCCAAACACACCGCCCGGGCAACGAAGGAGTGGCTTCGTAAGAAGCATTTCAAGGTCCTGGAGTGGCCTAGCCAGTCTCAACCCCATAGAAAATCTTTGGAGGGAGTTGAAAGTCTGTGTTGCCCAGCAACAGCCCCAAAACATCACTGCTCTAGAGGAGATCTGCATGGAGAAATGGTCCAAAATACCAGCAACAGTGTGTGAACCTTGTGAAGACTTACAGAAAACATTTGACCTCTGTCATTGCCAACAAAGGGTATATAACAAAGTATTGAGATAAGTATTTGGTCAATAACAAAAGTTTATTTTCCACCAAAATGTGTAGGATTTTTGAATGAATGTATTTGCAATGTGATTTTCTGGATTTCATAGTTGAAGTGTACCTATGATGAAAATTACAGGCCTCTTATCTTTTTAAAAGTGGGAGAACTTGCACAATTGGTGGCTGATTAAATAATTTTTTGCCCCACTGTATATCAAACATCAGGAACACCTTCCTAATATTAAGGTGCACCCTCCCATTTTGCCCTCAGAACATCAATTCATTGGGACATGGACTCTACAAGGTGTTAAAAGCTGTTGATTTATGCTTGACTCATGTTGACTTATGCCAAGTTGGCTGGATGTCCTTTGGGTGGAGGACGATTTTTGATACACAAGGGAAACTGTAGAGTCTAACCATCGCAGCAATGCAGTTCTTGACACATACTGGTCCGCCTGGCACCTCCTTCAAAAACACTTAATCTTTTGTCTTGCCCATTCACCCTCTGAATGGCACACACACACAGTCCATGTATCAAATGTCTCAAGGCTTAAAAATCCTTCTTTAACCTGTCTCCTCCCCTTTATCTAAACTGATTGAAGTGGATTTAAAAAGTGACATCAATATGGGATCATAGCTATCATGTAGTCAGTCTCTCTTGGAAATCTGTTTTTAAAGTTTACTCATATATATAAATAAAACACACCAAAAGCTTGGACTCATTTACTCATTCCAGGGTTTTTCTTAATTTTTACTATTGTCTACATTGTAAAATAACAGTGAAGACATCACAACCATGAAATAACACATAAAATAATGTAGTAACCAATAAAAAAAGTGTTCTAAAATCAAAAATATATTGTGATTTGTATATTATTCAAACTAGCCACCCTTTGCTTTGACAGCTTGGCACACTCTTGGCATTCTCTCAACCAGCTTCATGAGGTAGTCACCTGGAATGCATTTCAATTAACAGGTGTGCCTAGTTCATTGAATTTGTGGAATTTCTTTCCTTAATGCATTTGAGCCAATCAGTTGCGTTGTGACAAGGTATTTTATTTTACCTTTATTTAACTAGGCAAGTCAGTTAAGAACAAATTCTTATTTTCAATGACGGCCTAGGAACAGTGGGTTAACTGCCTGTTCAGTGGCAGAACGACAGTTTGGACCTTGTCAGCTCAGGGGTTTGAACTTGCAACCTTCCGGTTACTAGTCCAACACTAACCACTAGGCTACTCTGCCGCCCCATATTGGGGGGTATACAGAAGATGGTCTTTTACCAAATAAGGCTAAGTCCATATTATGGCAAGAACAGCTCAAATAAGCAAATAGAAGTAACAGTCCATCATTACTTTGAGACAAGAAGGTCAGTCAATGTGGAAAATGTCAAGTTTCTTCAAGTGCAGTCGTAGAAACCATCAAGCACTATGAAACCGGCTCTCATGAGGACCGCCACAGGGCAGGAAGACCCAGAGTTACCTCTGCTGCAAAGGGTAAGTTCATTAGAGTTACCAGCCTCAGAAATTGCAGCCAAAAATAAATGCTTCAGAGGTCAAGTAACAGACACATCTCAACATCAACTGTTCAGAGAAGACTGTGAATCAGGCCTTCATGCGGCAAAGAAACCACTACTAAAGGACACCAATAAGAAACGTGAGCAATGGACATTAGACCGGTGGAAATCTGTCCTTTGGTCTGATGAGTCCAAATGTGAGATTTTTGGTTCCAACCGCCGTGTCCTTGTGAGACACAGAATATGTGAACGGATGATCTCCGCATTTGTGGTTCCCACCGTCAAGCATGGAGGAGGAAGTGTGATGGTGCTTTGCTGGTGACACGGATTTATTTAGAATTCAAGGCACACTTAACCAGCATAGCTACCACAGCAGTTTGCAGTGATAAGCCATCCCATCTGGTTTGAGCTTAGTGGAACTATCATTTGTTTTTCAACAGGACAATGACCCAACACACCTCCTGGCTGTGTAAGGGCTATTTGACCAAGGAGAGTGATGGAGTGCTGCATCAGATGACAGCCTCCAAAAAAAAAAAAAAAAAAATCACCCGACCTCAACCCAATCGTGATGGTTTTGGATGAGTTGGACCGCAAACTGAAGGAAAAGCAGCCAACAAGTGCTCAGCATATGTGGGAACTCATTCAAGACGGTTGGAAAACCATTCCTCATGAAGCTGGTTGAGAGAATGCTAAGTGTGTGCAAAGCTGTCAAGGCAAAGGGTGGCTACTTTGAAGAATCTAAAATATATTTTGAGTTGTTTAACACGGTTTTGGTTACTGTATGATCCCATGTGTAATTTCATAGTTGATGTTTCACTATTATTCTACAATGTAGAAAATAGTAAAACCCTTGAATGAGTAGGTGTGTCCAAACTTTTGACTGGTACTGTATATGTAGTATTTTTTTATACACTAAACAATTTAGGCAACAGGAATGTTGATCCAGGAGGGGATTGAATGTCTCTGCTGTATCCACAAAGCGGGATCTTGACATCTAGTTAGAAAACAAGATGCCTAGCTGAGCCCTGAGCTGGATATAATTTATTATACACTTAGATGGTTTTATAGTTATACAGTTCTTATAGATATATATATTGAACGAGGCAGGGATGCCCCAAATATGATTATTTTATTGAAAATCATATCATTGACATTTCAAAATATACCATTTATGCCAGGGTATTGCCCAATCCTACCACACACACACACAAACCATATCCTATGTTAACATGTACTGTACGGTGAAATTACAGAGCGCTTTAGGAACCGCCGTGCCTACTGCCCTGGCCACGTGGCATTGTGATGTAGTATATCACAGGAGGTAGAGTGAGTACTACTGACAAAGACAGATACACACACACTCCGTATACCTCTTTAGAGGGGTTGGCGGGCCTGCTGCAGATAGTCTTCCAGTAGGACCAGATGAACATAATGAAGAACAGGTGAAAGACAACTAGGTATGATACTGTTGGAGAGAAAGAAGCAAGAGACACCATTCATACCTCATACCAGAGATCAAATATCCATGAGGTCAAGAGATACATCTGGATTTTGGCAATGAGGCCCTTTATCTACTTCCCCAGAGTCAGATGAACTCCTGGATCCCATTTCTCCGACTGCAATTTGAAGGAAGTTGATAACTTGCGCAATGACTGGAGGTCAATGGGTAACTTCCTTCATACTGGACACAGAGACATAAAAAAACGTTATCCACAAGTTTATCCGACTCTGGCGAAGTAGATAAAGGGGCTCATTGCTAAAATCCCCAAATATCCCTTTAACCCTAAATTACAACTTTTCATCCCATGCAAAACAAGTATTTAGTTTACCATGTCTAAATCACAAGTTCCAGCGTACATCAGTGTCACGTAGACAGAGCAGAGGTTGTGTGGGTTCAAGGTAGTGCAATCATGTGTGGGCCCAAGACAATCAGTCTTAAATGCACCAGATGTTTCAGAATGTTACTTACTTTTTTCTGCATTATTTGGGATTGTTACTGAAAGAGACAAGGGGGGGGGGGGGGTACAGAGACACAGAGAGGAGTTTAGAGAAGGCCTCAGATGTATGCTTTTGCTGAGTTACAGTACTAGGCTCACATCTACTTCCCCTCTCTCAACCCCCAGCAGCAGCCTGGTACTACCAGCAGGAGATCCACCCTTCACAGAACGCTTTGTTTGCCTTGCTGAAGGGATGCCCCTGACTACAGCATGTCATTGTACCATCAGCAACAGCCCACAGAAACAGGCTAACCAGGTTAGACACAGTGAGTGGAAACAGTGTGGTTCACGAAGAGACAGCTGGTCAGTTGTATTGGAATAAATCAACTTGAGGCCAAAGTAGCCTCACATCAAATGGCTCTGAAAGATGCCTGGCACAGAATCGAAGGCAGAATTGCATAGCCAAAATGCAACCGAAGCTAAACAATTTCAAAATAAGAAATACGGTCAGAGAACAACAATTTCCAGTCAGCATTTTCAGTAGATCTGAAAATAAAATAAAATAATAAAATGAAATATGAGATGGGACAAAATTATTCAAACAGCCCCTCTATTCCAATATGGGACGAGGATATAGTTTCCTGTCAATTCGATTGCGTCAATTTGTCTGTCCATTTCCTTCTAGCAACAGTGGCTTCAATCTATGGGCATGATTGGCTACCCACGAAAAGGTAGCGAGTGTTTCACTCATTCTATTTCTATGGATTCACTCAAGAAGAAAGTGTTACATTGTATTTGATCATTGTCACACTTGTACGGTGATGACAATGATCCATACATTATTAACCTGATTTCATCCGACCAAGTTACTGTAAACTAACGTTACCGGCTATACACATCCTCCAGCTGGGCAAGCAAGCAGTAAGGCAACTTTGTTTCAATGACGAAACAAACCACCGTAACCCTTTAAAAAATAAAAAAAATAAAACGAGAATATTATACTTACAGATACAGAGTTCAACGACGTATGCATAATAAGACCAGCCAATGACAATGTTTATGAAAATAACAGGTATCCAAGATAAACTCCGCTGACAGCACCTTAGAACATGATGCGGCGCCATCTTTAATCCGACTGGGGAAAATTGTGGTGTGACGTCAAAGCTTGAGACTTTTCAATGGACTAATGCCGCGTTCAAATAACTGAGAACACGGAAATCTCAGACTTCCGACTTCAGTGCGTTAAAACAACTGGGACCTCGGAAAAAAACGAGCTCCGACTGAAAAAAATACATTAGAACGGTCATCCAACTCAGAATTTCAATTTGGGAACTCAGGCCTCTTTCTTCAGCCCCAGCTTTCCGTATTTAGACTACTTGAGAAGGGATAGCATTTTCCATTATGCTTCACTTCATGTGTCAACATGAAAACCAGACTTTATGACCCCGTTGACAAAATAGCCATATTTATTTATTTTTATTGAACCTTTATTTATCTAGGCAAGTCAGTTAAGAACAAATTCTTATTTACAATGACGGCCTACACCTGGATGACGCTGGGCATATTGTGCACCACCCTGTGCGACTCCCAACCATGGCCGGTTGTGATACAGCCTGGATATTTAGGTGGAGATAAGTGAAAAGACACAAGATAGGCCTGCAGGGGCTGTTTCTTGTTTTGAATATGCACATGTTCATTCATTCTGAGGTCTATTTATATAAGATTTGAATTTGTCACATGTTTCCCCCGATGTCAAATGGTCAAACCCTACAACCTTGCTCAGACTGAGATGAGATATTGATATATAAATTCATTGGATGAGTTGCCCCAAGCCCAGATCAGCTCCATCAACTGCTCAGATAGTATCACAGTGCAAGGAGGTGAAATGTGGCTCTCTCATTATGACATATCTAAATCTCAACCCAACTGAACTGTAAATCATCTGTTGTTGACTCCCCTCACCTCCGCTTGTTCTCTTCACTCCCTCTTGACTGATTTGTCAAAGTCAAATGCTCCTACCTCCAGCAGAGGGCAGAAGTGCTATTGAAAACACAAAGGCACCCACAGACTAGTTAGTAGCTTCCATGACCCAATTAAATCTTATTTAAATCAGCCAGCGACCATGAGAATATAGCAGATTAACAAAGTCAACACAATTGATTAACAGGCTACCTGTACAAAAAGGAGTGCAGATACAAAGACACGTTATGCTAACCCCTCAGATCTGATTCGAAATACACACACACACACACACACACACACGGTTATGTAAAAATGGACTCCTTCCCAGAGCTTCCCATTAAATTAATTGTAAAACTCAAATCAACTCCCCTACCCAGGAATATACATACACACACACCTGACAAGCAGACATGTTCTTAAACAAACAAACAAGAGTGTGTGAGACAGAACTCATGATTTAGATTTTGCACTGTGTTAGGCCCTGATAAATTACCTCAACATGACATGTGTTTGACACCTTTCTCAGAAGTTGCCCAGAGCCATAATGTGACCTGCCAGTGTCAACCAACATCCCTTGTCTCTGGGATAATGTTTCTAAAGGGTGAAGGGTGAGGCAGAGACAGAGAGAGCTTAGTGTCATCCCATAATTAGATTTTCTAAATACGATTTCAAACACAAGTGGTCCTTGTATTCAGATTACTGACTATGTGCTTTAGCCCTCTGGGTGGCGGCGTATAAATGAAACAAGCTTGTGAGTATTTACTGTAACTGCTGCTTTGGGGGTAATATATGTATCATATGTACAGAGGGGCAAAAAAGTATTTAGTCAGCCACCAATTGTGCAAGTTCTCGCACTTAAAAAGATGAGAGAGGCCTGTCATTTATATCATAGGTACACTTCAACTATAACAGACAAAATGAGAAAAAAAATCCAGAAAATCACATTGTAGGATTTTTAATTAATTCATTTGCAAATTAAGGTGGAAAATAAGTATTTGGTCAATAACAAAAGTTTATCTCAATACTTTGTTATATACCCTTTGTTGGCAAAGACAGAGGTCAAACGTTTTCTGTAAGTCTTCACAAGGTTTTCACACACTATTGCTGGTATTTTGGCCCATTCCTCCATGCAGATCTCCTCGAGAGCAGTGATGTTTTGGGGCTGTTGCTGGGCGGCACAGACTTTCAACTCCCTCCAAAGATTTTCTATGGGGTTGAGATCTGGAGACTGGCTAGGCCACTCCAGGACTTTGAAATGCTTCTTACGAAGCCACTCCTTTTGTTGCCCGGGCGGTGTGTTTGGGATCATTGTCATGCTAAAAGACCCAGCCACGTTTCATCTTCAATGCCCTTGCTGATGGAAGGAGGTTTTCACTCAAAATCTCACGATACATGGCCCCATTCATTCTTTCCTTTACACGGATCAGTCGTCCTGGTCCCTTTGCAGAAAAACAGCCCCAAAGTATGATGTTTCCACCCTCATGCTTCACAGTAGGTATGATGTTCTTTGGATGCAACTCAGCATTCTTTGTCCTCCAAACACGACGAGTTGAGTTTTTACCAAAAAGTTATATTTTGGTTTCATCTGACCATATGACATTCTCCCCATCTTCTTCTGGATCATCCAAATGCTCTCTAGCAAACTTCAGACAGGCCTGGACATGTACTGGCTTAAGCAGGGGGACACGTCTGGCACTGCAGGATTTGAGTCCCTTAGTGTGTTACTGATGGTAGGCTTTGTCACTTTGGTCCCAGCTCTCTGCAGGTCATTCACTAGGTCCCACCGTGTGGTTCTGGGATTTTTCCTCACCGTTCTTGTGATCATTTTGACCCCACGGGGTGAGATCTTGCGTGGAGCCCCAGATCGAGGGAGATTATCAGTGGTCTTGTATGTCTTCCATTTCCTAATAATTGCTCCCACCGTTGATTTCTTCAAACCAAGCTGCTTACCTATTGCAGATGCAGTCTTCCCAGCCTGGTGCAGGTCTACAATTTTGTTTCTGGTGTCCTTTGACAGCTCTTTGGTCTTGGCCATAGTGGAGTTTGGAGTGTGACTGTTTGAGGTTGTGGACAGGTGTCTTTTATACTGATAACAAGTTCAAACAGGTGCCATTAATACAGGTAACGAGTGGAGGACAGAGGAGCCTCTTAAAGAAGAAGTTACAGGTCTGTGAGAGCCAGAAATCTTGCTTGTTTGTAGGTGACAGGGCCAACCAGGCAGGATATAAACCCACCCACTTTTCCAAAGCACAGCCCCCACACCACTAGAGGCATATCTTCAACCACCAACCTACTACCCTGAGACAAGGCCTAGTATAGCCCACTGCCGAATAGAGAACTACAGTACTAGTCAAAAGTTTGGACACACCTACTCATTTAAGGGTTTTTCTTTATTTTTACTATTTTCTACATTGTAGAATAATAGATGAAAACATCAAAACTATGAAATAACACATATGGAATCATGTAGTAACCAAAAAAGTGTTAAACAAATCAAAATATATGTTATATTTGAGATTCTTCAAAGTAGCCACCCTTTGCCTTGATGACAGCTTTGCACACTCTTGGCATTCTTTCAACCAGCTTCACCTGGAATGCTTTTCCAACAGTCTAGAAGGAGTTCCCACATATGCTGCCCACATATGCTGAGCACATGTTGGCTGCTTTTCCTTCAGTCTGCAGTCCAACTCATCCCAAACCATCTCAATTGGGTTGAGGTCGGGTGATTGTGGAAGCCAAGTCATCTGATGCAGCACTCCATCACTCTCCTTGGTCAAATAGCCCTCACACAGCCTGGAGGTGTATTGGATCATTGTCATGTTGAAAAACAAATGATTGCCCCACTAAGTACAAACCAGCTGGGATGGCGTATCGCTGCAGAATGCTGTGGTAGCCATGCTGGTTAAGTGTGCCTGGAATTCTAAATAAATCACTGACAGTGTCACCAGCAAAGCACCATCACACCATCACACCTCCTCCTCCATACTTCACAGTGGGAACCACACATGCAGAGATCATTCGTTCACCTGTTCTGCGTCTCACAAAGACATGGCGGTTGGAACCAAAAATCCCCGATTTGGACTCATCAGACCAATGGACAGATTTCCACCGGTCTAATGTTCATTGCTCGTGTATCTTGACCCAAGTAAGTCTCTTCTTCATATTGGTGTCCTTTATTAGTGGTTTCTCTGCAGCAATTTGACCACGAAGGCCTGATTCACGCAGTCTCCTCTGAACAGTTGATGTTGAGATGTGTCTGTTACTTGAACTCTGTGAAGCATTTATTTGGGCTGCAATTTCTGAGGCTGGTAACTCTAATGAAATAATCCTCTGCAGCAGAGGTAACTCTGGGTCTTCCATTCCCGTGGCGGTCCTCATGAGAGCCAGTTTCATCATAGTGCTTGATGGTTTTTGCGACTGCACTTGAAGAAACTTTCAACGTTCTTGAAATGTTCCTTATTGACTGACCTTCATGTCTCAAAGTAATGATGGACTGTAGTTGATCAACTAGATTGTTTGGACAAAAAATATCTCTTTACGGTCTATCAGTGAATGACATAAGAAGAGGAAAACTGACAATGCACTACCAAATTTAGAAATTGGACCTTGTACATTGTACTATTACAACTCTCAGCAGCAGTAAGTTAAAAACCTGTGTGTCCATATGGAACCCGTTCTGGGTCCCGATCCGGATGGCGGTCCGCCAGTTGAGTATGACTTTAAGTAGAAGATTGGAAAGATGGAATGGAGTGGAGGGGCAGATCTAAAAATAGAAATTGAGGAATGATCCAAAAGTGAGGTAAGATAATAAAGATGGAAGAGAATGGATTCACACTGTCGAAATGGGTTGGACAAGATGGCAACCAGCTCTGAGTGGAAGGCATAATGAATTCCATTTGTTTGTGTGCGTGAGAGTGAGAGAAAATTGGATCTCTGCTTTCAGGCGATATAGAAGGAGCGATCCCCTCTGGGATCAATGCTCAGCCCAGACAGAGCTGTGTTATTTAGCAATAACATTTAACACAAGTACGTTAGAGCTTTCATATTTCTCAAATTCCCCTCAAATCCTAATTCTCCACATTTACACAAACACTATATGCGAGACAGGAATGGCTCCATGTTTCATTCAATTGGATTTCTGTCATTAATACAAAGGCTTGTTTATCATTTGCTCTGATGTTGATTTTGATAAGATGTTGGGGAGGTCATGGCAGTGGTTGGGTTAGTGTTGGAGGGAGATGGTAATGTAGTTACTGTATCTCATGGTCACATCACACTCAGGGCATTTACAGGCAAACACATGCGATGTGCACTCTTAAAACAAATGGACATGCTTAACAAGACAGGAATGCATACACAAGACATGCACATTCACATACCAAAATCCATACCCATATAAACACATCAACATAAAACAGGCAAATGTGCATATGTAACAACACAAGAGACATGAGACCGAGACAGAGAGTTCTAAACAGAAATAGACTGCGATATGGAGAGAGGAGGGGGTATCAGCAAAAGAGAAACAGAGAGTAAAAAAGGCGAGAACTGTGTCTGGGGTGGGATGATGACAGCTTCTGGCTCCGCTCCATCGCTGACGAAAGCTGCTTAGCCCCTCAGTTGCCATGGAGACCTGCAGGAGCAGCCAGAGAAAAAGAGGGTGAGGGGAGGGGCGTGTGAGGGAGAAATAGAGGAGAAAGACCTGGTGGGGAGAGAAAGACAGAGGGAGGGATAGAGCGAGAGGAGCGAGAAACATACTGCAAGCAATTGAAGCATAGCCAGTCTGCAGAAAGGAGAAGGTGTATTATTGTAAGAGAGAATAAAGGTACATGTTCTGTTAGCAATAGCTGGGTGAGAAAAATAGGGCACAAAATCGGAGTACAGCAGAGAAGAGTATAGAGATTCAAAATGGATATACAGTCAGAGAGTAGCGAACTCTCTCCATGCGACCCACAGCCTGCTGGAAAAATCAGAAAGGCCTTCAAGCTGTTTGGGAAGCGCAAGCCAGGCAGCATCTTCTCCATGCGCGGCAAAGGCGAGGGGAACAACAAGTCACCTATCGCCAGGAGCAAGACAGTGGAAGGATTAACGGAGTCCGCAGCAGCGGAGCAGGAGCTGGAGAAGGAGGAGGAACCAGAGGTGAGTCATAGAGAGGAGGAGGAAGCCCTGGAGGAGCCCCTGGGTGATGCTGGAGATCCCTCCATCCCTTCTGCTGGCCGTCCCTCCATCTCCTCTATGACCTCTGCCAAATCCCTCAGCTTCCTGATGAAGTTGCGGCGCAGCCGTCGAGGAGGACCAGACCGGAGGTTCCGTACAGAGACCCAGCCAAAGGTACGCCAGCGTCGGGGCCTGAAGGGTCTCTTCAACAGTCTGGCGTGGAACCAGCGAGAGAAGGAGGCCAGGGACGAGGCCGAGACCCCCCCGAGCCCCCTCCTCATGTCGTCCCGTACAAACAGCGTGGAGATCATCAAGGAAGACATGACTTTGACTCCCAGACCTGCGCCTCGCAGCCAGGATGTCCCAGAGCCTGAGCCTGGACAAGAGTCCCCTGTTTCATCAAAGAGCGCCACAGTGAAGGAGAGCTCAGCCTCAAGCTCATCAGAGACGACAGCTCCCTCAGTGACTACAGACAGCATCACGGAATCTAATGAGGATGTACTGCCGCCTCTGCCCACCACTGAACCACCACCCTTGGATCCTGCTGTGGATCGTCTGAGCTCGCTGCTTGCAGACATCTCCTCTCTGATAAGCTTCGACTCGTTGACAGGATGTGGAGACATTTCTGCTGAAGTGGAGGCGGAGTGGGGCAAAGCCTGCCCTACTGTCGGGACTGGACCTGGGACCAAGGGAGCTGTGACTGGAGAGAAATCCTCATCAACTACTCTTTTAGCAAAACCTACCCCTATTTCTAAACCTACCCCTATTTCTATACCTACCCCTATTTCTAAACCTACCCCTATTTCCAAACCTACCGCTATTACTAAAGCTACCCCTTCACCTACACCAACCCCTGTTCCTACTGCTACTACTAAATCTAGTCCAACCCCTATCCCAACACTTACTTCTAAATCCAAACCTACCCCTTCCTCTTCCCCCATCACTAAACCTACCCCCACCTTTACCCCTACAACCAAACCTACCCTTTCGCCTTCCCCCACCACTAAACCTACCCCCACCTTTACCCCTACAACTAAACCTGAACCTACCAGCTGGTCGATCAAACCTGAACCTTCCCCTATTGTGACAACCGTATTCTCAACTATAACTAGCCCTACCACTAAATCAAGCCCTACCCCTTTAACAAAACCCTCCCCTCCACCAACAACAAAATCCACCCCAAGCCCTGCCCCTGTATCCAAACCTTCCCCAGTAGTTACCACATCTGCTGCCCCTGTATCCAAACCTTCCCCAGTAGTTACCCCATCTGCTGCCCCTGTATCCAAACCTTCCCCAGTAGTTACCCCATCTGCTGCCCCTGTATCCAAACCTTCCCCAGTAGTTACCACATCTGCTGCCCCTGTATCCAAACCTTCCCCAGTAGTTACCATATCTGCTGCCCCTGTATCCAAACCTTCCCCAGTAGTTACCCCACCTCCTGCCCCTGTATCCAAACCTTCCCCAGTAGTTACCCCACCTCCTGCCCCTGTATCCAAATCTTCCTCAGTAGTTACCCTACCTCCTGCCCCTGTATCCAAACCTTCCCCAGTAGTTACCCCACCTGCTGCCCCTGTATCCAAACCTTCCCCAGTAGTTACCCCACCTCCTGCCCCTGTATCCAAACCTTCCCCAGTAGTTACCCCACCTGCTGCCCCTGTATCCAAACCTTCCCCAGTAGTTACCCCACCTGCTGCCCCTGTATCCAAACCTTCCCCAGTAGTTACCCCACCTGCTGCCCCTGTATACAAACCTTCCCCAGTAGTTACCCCACCTGCTGCCCCTGTATCCAAATCTTCCTCAGTAGTTACCCTACCTCCTGCCCCTGTATCCAAACCTTCCCCAGTAGTTACCCCACCTCCTGTAACTGCCCTAGTGGCCAAACCAGCTTCTGTAACCAATCCTGCCACTCTTTCACCAGCCACTTTCACCTCTGCCCCACCCCCCAAAATGATCTCAGTCCCATGTCTGGATTCCACTACCGCACCTCTCTCCCTAACATCCTTTTATCCTACGGCTGTCCCGAGCTCAGCATTTAAAATCCCCTATATCCCAGTTCCAGTGCCAGCCTCAGTCACTAGCCCTGCTCCTGTCCAAACCTTGTCTCCAATTCTAGCTGACTCAAAGGCTCCCTCTGCCCCTACTCCAAAATCAGGCCCAATGTCTAAGACTCCCCCGTTTCCTACCCCTGTCCCTACCCCAACTCCAGTCCCTATGTCTAAGACTCCCCCGTTTCCTTCCCCTGTACCTACCCCAACTCCAGTCCCTATGTCTAAAACTCCCCCGTTTCCTACCCCTGTCCCTACCCCAACTCCAGTCCCTATGTCTAAGACTCCCCCGTTTCCTACCCCTGTCCCTACCCCAACTCCAGTCCCTATGTCTAAGACTCCCCCGTTTCCTACCCCTGTCCCTACCCCAACTCCAGTCCCTATGTCTAAGAGTCCCCCGTTTCCTACCCCTGTCCCTACCCCAACTCCAGTCCCTATGTCTAAGACTCCCCCGTTTCCTAACCCTGTCCCTACCCCAACTCCAGTCCCTATGTCTAAGACTCCCCCGTTTCCTACCCCTGTCCCTACCCCAGTCCCTATGTCTAAGACTCCCCCGTTTCCTACCCCTGTCCCTACCCCAACTCCAGTCCCTATGTCTAAGACTCCCTCTACCCCTGCCTCATTCCCTTCTATGCCCTCTCCTGTTCTCTTCCTTGCCCCTGTGCAGTGTACACCCCTTGCCTCTGGTCAGGTGAAGGGTGGTGAGCGCAAGGCCTCTCTAGATACAGGAGAGGACATGACGAATCCAAACGGCATGGATGTGCGGGGTGCCTGGAACAATTCACCCAAGAGAGAAGAGAAAGGCCTCGCTTCACAGAATGAGGCACACATGGACCCCCAGGGCCCCCCCACAGAGAAGAAGACACCCCCGGTGAAGGCAGCGGGGCTCAGTAAGATCCCTGTCTGCGGTGGAGGCAGGGCAGGTAAGCTGCCAATCCGTGAGTCCCAGTCCACTGACGACGAGGGGAGCTGGGACCCACCTACTCCAGGGCAGGAAGAGGGGAGTCCATGCCCCAGCATACGCCACGGAGTCAGCAAAGACACAATTAGTAACTCCTCTGCTGAAGCTGAAGTTGAGGCCAGTCATGTAAAACATAGCCCAGAGGAGAGTCGTCAGCTCCGCCCACCTACAGTCTACAGCAGTATACCACGTGACTCCAAGATCCCTGTCAAGCTGGGAGTCCAGTCCAACACCACTGTCCCCCAAGGAGCTAAGGAGCCCCCACGCTCCAAGATACCCTTGTCCAAGGTTCCTGTCCGCAGGACCGGCAATAAACCCACAGCCACTACAGCTGCAAGCGCTCAAAATAGAAAATAAAGATAAGAGACTGCTTCAAACACAAACACCGAAATGGCTGCTTTCCTCCGAAATCACTCTTTTAATATGATCACATGGACACCCTTTGCATCCTTTTTTTTGTACTGTATATTTACAAGGAGAGTCAAATATCTTCATGATTCTCTCAAATGGCACAATATCCCACATTGTTTTCGTCTTTCTGCTTTAGCACACCACCATCAGCTGCAGAGCAACACAGACATCGAGGCTGAGGCTCAAGCACAACAACACACAAGCGCAACAACACATCTCCCCTGGGAACCAAAGGATGGACTGCGACTCCCTTGTATTGTGCCAACATGACAGATGCATTCAACCAAGGTGCAGGTCTAAACCTGGAGTAGAACGGTGATTGAGGAGGACGGTCGTAACAAAGGGTATTCTGGGATGTATTGTTAAAGGATGCACGGGTATGGTAGCATACCAAGGTCAGAAACAACCGCATATGGAAGAGAGTATCTTTCTAAGGTGCTTTTTTTTTCCTACAGACTATCAGAGTGAAATAAATCGACTTTTTCTACAATACTTTTTATCTTTTGTTACTCCCTCTTTTTTGTAGAATTGTCTAAAAACCCTGTCTTATTTTTCTGCAATTCCTTTTGATAAGTGATACTGTAGTCCTTTTTTTCCCTTCGTCATGCCAAGAGAGGGTCCAGACCTCTGAAGAAAATGCAACAACCCACACCAACATCCTATAACATCCCTGGATGTATGTAGCAGAATAGCATGCCAACATGAGCCAGAGGACTCCTTTCCTCTACTTTCCTCCATTCATTTTTTTTGACACTGTGTGGAATCATACAGCGCCTGCCTGCCTGCTCATAGGTAACACTGTCAATCACACTGTGAACTTTGGGAAAGACTTGTGCTCTGGATGGAGTTCATTATGGATAGGGTGGCCCCTGCGGAAGGTTGGAACAGTGGGTAAACCTGTATAACAGACCCTGTCAAGTTTGAGTGGATCCCGAGAGCATCAGTTTTGGAGGGATTCAATCCCTTTGCTAATCCCACTTATACATAGTCATGCTCAGATGAGGACAATATCTGTGTGTATACATGACCTATGCTGTTCTGTTTCTTATATAATCAATAAAATAATGTGAGTACGCTGTATGTCACCTGAAAACAATCCTATAGCTCTCTTTGATGTGTGATGCTACACAGCCACCTCGCACCTGCTCTTTTCAGTAATGTGAGACTGCGTTTCAGTGTTTGTATAACAACAGCAATGTCTGCATCAGCTTTCTCTGAGTAGAAGGCATAAGGATTTGCTCACACGCGTACAGTGTGATGCAGTGTTTCTCATTACAGCACCACAGTGTCAGCTGATGGACATACATGTGTCAGCTTCATCTCTATAGATGGCATAAGGATTTGCATACAAACTCCTCGACCCACAGTGTCTATCTCTCACATTATATACCGAGGGATTTGCTAGCCCTATCTTAAGCAGAGACAAAAAAAATGGTGTAACTTCATTTCATGTGCGGGTTCACCTACTTGATTGATATCTCTTTGGATGTATAGGAAGCAGGGAAGGGGAAGTCAATGTGGGTGGTGAGGATAGATAGTGCACGCACGTTCACGCACGTGTGCGTGGGACAGACGATATGAGCAGTCAGGGTAGGGTTCAATGGCGTGATGACAAACTGTTCCACACGAGAACAGTCTCTACTGCAGTGGCATTACGTAAGCCCTGACACCATTAGAACAGAGGAGGGGAGGGAAGAAGAGAGGACAGCATGGGAAAGAGGCGTTTTCCTGTCTTCCGATCGTTTAACTAACCCCCCGGGCCGGTGCCTCAAAATATACTGTAGGCATTGTGATGGTGACCATGGGCTGGGACTGGGATGGTCCTCAGTAGAGCAACATTCTACTATGCTCCAAACCAACTGACCTGAATGAAAATAATGCACGAATGTCAGCAGAGCCTGGCTAATGAGCTGTGAGAACACACTACATGAGCATGCAGAAACTCACAGTCATATCAAGAATATGGTTTATAGCCTACCATAGGCATTGTACAGTGTATGCCCATATGTATTGTATAAAATAGTTTTGGTTTAGATACTGTGTGTTTATAGTACTCTGTGTGAAATCCACTCTAGGGGTGTAATGCTATTGCCATTTCAGCGGCACCACTTCTGGGTGGGCTTCCTGTTCTTTACCACGATTTTCGGCTGTGATGTTTACGTCGTCACGGTTGAACGGGCCACAATACGTACGGGATTGGATTGGATTGGATTTATGGTATAATAGATTCACTGCAGAATAGCTGGCGTATTACTCTGTGATACTAAATAATATAAGCACTTCTCTTTCATGGGAGTACAATTAAAAGAGGAACCAGGCTACACAGACCTTAGTGAGGGTGAAGGAGCCAACCTGAGTCACAGGGGAGGGTTTGGGGGCTGATTTGATCCAACTCAGTCACGGGGAAGTGGGGTGGGCTGGTGATGGGGGGCTGGCCATTTAGCAAGTAATCGACATTTATAGATGAAGCACGACGCAAGCTGCACAAACACAGCTCTGTTCACTAAGTGACGCCAGAGGCCCTGAGCAGAGGAGCGCAGTCGTCGTTGCGCAGGAAAAACACGAGGACTTCACCGCATCAGATGCTGAATTAGACATCAGGACTGTGAAAACATTTCTCCCTGCTAAAAGAACAATATCCCCAGGCTCTATATATTTATGAGGCACACAGGAGGACATGGTGGAGGCTAGGGGGGGATTAACTGTAAGTCGTTCAGGAAAATAGATAGGAACATGGAACCTCTATGGTGGCAGACTGGTAGCGATAGACTAGTGATGGTGTAGGTTAGGAAGGAGTAGTCAATAGTGGTAGAGCTATGTGGAGCAGGGTGGTTAGAGGCCAGGCACAGAGACAATAGAAGCATTACTGAGGTATAATAATGGATTTCACTGCAGGGAGAGAAGTGTGAATATGTGGATCATATGGGCCATGAAAATCTAGGATTATAATGAGCACTGAGCAGTACATTTTGCGTCTCTGTAGTAGTGTTTCTCCAGTCTGTTTCTCCAGCAGGTATATATACATGACACTAGGACAGCTGGATGACATTACGTGGCCAAGCACGACTTCAACACCATCATTAAGTTTGCCGACGACACAACGGTGGTAGGACTGATCCATAGGGAGGAGGTCAGAGAACAACAACCTCTCCCTCAACGTGATCAAGACAAAGGAGATTATCGTGGACTACAGGAAAAGGAGGGCCAAGTATGTCCCCGTTCTCATTGATGGGGCTGTAGCAGAGCAGGTTGAGAGCTTCAAGTAACCTTGCTGTCCATATCACCAACAAACTATCATGGTCCAAACACACCAAGACAGTCATATAGAGAGCACGAACACACCTATTCCCCATCAGGAGACTGAAAAGATTTGGCATAGGTCCTCAGATCCTCAAAAAGTTCTACAGCTGCACCATCGAGAGCATCCTGACTGGTTGCATCACCGTCTGGTGTGGCAACTGCTCGGCCTCCAGCCGCAAAGCGTTACAGAGGGTAGTGCGTTCGGCCCAGTACATCACTTGGGCCAAGCTTCCTGCCACCCAGGACCTCTATACCAGGCGGTGTCAGAGGAAGGCCCTAAAAATTGCCAAACACTCCAGACACCCTAGTCATAGACTGTTCTCTCTGCTACTGCACGGCAAGCGTTACCGGAGCGCCGCGTCTAGGTCCAAAAGGCTTCTTAACAACTTCTACCCGCAAGCCATAAGACTGCTGAATAGCTAATCGAATGGCTACCTGAACTATTTGCATTGACCCCCCCCCCCCTGTTTACAGTGGTGCCACTCAATGTTTATTATCTCTGCATAGTCACTTACCCCTACCTACATGTACATATTACCTCAATTACCTCGACTAACCTGTACCCCTACACATTGACTCGGAAACGGTACCCCCTGTATATAGCCTTGTTATTATTTTATCGTTGCTCTTTTTTTTCTTTTTTTTTTACTTTAGTTTGTATAGTAAATATTTTCTCAACTCTTATTTTTCTTAAAACTGCATTGTTGATTGAGGGCTTGTAAGTAAGCATTTCACGGTAAGGTCTACACCTGTTGTATTCGGCGCACGTGACAAATACAATTTGATTGGATGACATTGCCAAAGGTGAGGGATGGTTTATAATGTCAGTGATAAGCTGCATTATGTATGTGACTGACATTGGAGATGAGATTATCTGTAGAGAATTACACAGGAAACAGATGAATCTACTCCATGTTATGCTTATACAATACGGCACATGTCTATGCAAGCGCACACTGCACATTTAAACAATGCTCTTCATGACACCCTTCATTGCTTATTGTTCAACACGGATTATCACTCACGTTGCTGACATGTTGAACACTGTGATGATAAGCAATGTGTTTTAGCCTGGTAGAAGACATGCAGATTCTATCAGGCTGTTCCGTCAGGAACATAAAGCTGACTCTCGCTGCCTTCTCTAACGTCAGTCATCATTTCATTCTCAACCAGCTGAAGCCAATGCAGCCATGGGCTTCTGGAAAACCAAACCACCTCCTGCCCCAGATATGTGACACACATGACCACCCCCACAATGCACTTGGGTAATTCAGAGTAACGTCTCCGTGTGTGTTTGTCTGCCTCTGCCTCAAGAGAAAGGATGTGCTCCTTTAGAACCTAATTCAGCGTGCTTAATTTACAGTGTCTCCATGCCAACCCTACTAGGTCAACCAATGAAAGGACTCGGAGAGTGTGGGGGGGGGGGTCCGGTTAATGAATAAGGGCCCCAAAGTGCACACTCATCCCATTTATGAACACATGGACAGGATGATTTCTGTAACATTTACGCATCTTACAATGCTTGGATGTATATTTAAGCAATAATGCCGGAGGGGGTGTGGCACGACGCAACGCATCCTGCCTGTATAGCTCCTTTAGCCGTGGTATATTGGCAATATACCAAACACCCGAGGTGCCTTATTGCTAATATAATATGGTTACCAATGCAATAAGAGCAGTAAAAATACATGTTTTGTCATACCTGTGGAATAAGGTCTGATATTCCACGGCCTTCAGCCAATCAGCATTCAGGGCTCAAACCACCTACTTTATCATTTCAAATGTGTCAGTTAGCTCAAATTCACTCAAGAATTGCATAACTGTACCTGTACATTTTAAATAACCACATCAAAATATGTTTAAAAAAAAAGGATATCCAGTTTGTGCAGTGAAGAAAAATTTAGTCAGTCTTGTCTGATGGGTGTTGTCTCTGTCTGGGTACATTCTGCAGACTACACCCCCCCCCCCAAAAAAAATCATTAAAAACAGCAGCCAATCATTCCCTAATTCCTTATGTATTATCTGTATGTGGTTAAGAGGAGAGAAATTGGCTAATTAGTGTGCACCAGATGGATATTCTTGGCCATGCAGGAGTGTGCAAATTAGGTCACCTGTTCACATGAGTTGAACGGCATAGTTAGCTAGTGTAAAAGCAATGTAACACCCGTGACCGTGGCATTTGCTATATCACCATCACTAACCGGCTACACTGTATAATCTACATTATACAACAAAACATTAATATGGCCCTTACATGTTGAATATTTACCCGGCTACAATATATTTAGGATTGAAGTATAAAATATACCGGAATAGAAATAGTAACATGAAACAAATTAGTAAACATATGATTTATTCTTACATTTGTATAAAAAAACACATGCAGGATTAAAAATAACATCTGAATTACCACTGTTCATATAAAAATACCAAATGTATATATATTTTAAATGCATAAAAGTGATCGTTTCCTTGGTACACATGTGGAAAATACTTGAAGTGTGCCCATACTGTGTAGTCACACAGGCCGAGCATGAGGGTTCCTGCTTGACATGTCAACTGGTCACAAGGAACTCGTCAGTCCCCTTCATAACACGGTGAAAAATTCCCTATGAGCTAATCAACTGTCACCTCAACGCCCTTTGGTCTCGTGTGCACTCTCCCAGTAACCTCATTGACCATGCAACTACTTGCTACCTATGAGCTCACCGTGACTGAGGGAGCCATTTCAGTATCATTGGATCTTAAAAAGAAGAATACATTTTTGATCACAGTAATTCAAAATACATCAGCTAAGATAACTGGGTCAAATAAGTAGAATCACATTTTTCTTTTCTATTTTGACTTCAATATAAATCATTCCAGAACACTGGAGATTGCTTTGCTCTTTGGTTGAACACAAATGGCTGATTTGTATGTTCAACATGCACATACTAGACGCATATTTATACACTTGTCCAAAAAAAAAAAAAAAAAAAAGAGCAGATACAATTAAACCAATATAAATACATGTTCCATTATTTGTGACCCCCCCCAAAAAAGTAATTTTAAAAGCAATAACTAATAGCTACACAGGTCTTACAGCGACTGTAATAACTAAAAACAGACCAACGCTAAGGACATCAATGACATCCGACGACATCACATGGTGCTTTACAATAGGAGCAATGCAAGGCCTTCTAAAGCTTTCCCGATAAATTAATGAGCCCATTCATTGGGTAGGGAGCTGCACCCAGCCCACTGGTAGCCTGATATTACACAACCTGTCATAAGATGGACTTACATAAAAGGCACAATATACAATGCTATGTTCGATTAAGACATTTATTTTGAACTAGTATTTTAAGTGCCCTGGAATGTTTTTGCCAACTTATTTAGCTGTGTGGCACCCCTACTAAACGTATATACATGCACACAGATCGTCAACGCCTTCCACACCCTGAAAGTATTCCTTTGCAGAGCCTTTAGGTCCCATTTACATGATTTACATTCGAATAAGTATGTCTTTGGTACATAGTGATGAGAGAGGTACTTCTCAAACCCTTCAAGTCTCCGGCGTTTTAGGATTTACCCTGTCGACCCCACGTTCCTGAGCAACAGTAAGGTACAAAAGACGCATATCAGTCATGTGGATCATCTTAGGTTTTCCAATGGAGGGTGCTATTGTCCTCTCAGCCTGTGCAGATGCTAGACAGTCCCCCGGAAGGTTTGGCACATGGGGGGGGGGGGGGGGGGGGAACTGTCCAGCTGGAAGGAAAACAGATGGAGAGCTTTGGTTGACCAATCAACTGCCGGCTCAACTTGGATGATGGAAAGGACGAGACAGTAACCTCTAGTACACTGTTAGCCTATCCGACTGCATAAAACACCCTAGACAGCGACTCAGGGTTCATTAACAGTCTCAAAATATCATGAGGGTAAACCATGTGATTGTGCCAAAAGGCTTCTCACACATAAAAAAATAAAGTATTCGAATCTTCCTAGACTGTCCTTTCCAAATGAACAAGCAACACTGGACACCTAATCCCCCAGAGGAAGTCATTCATTGCCAAACTGAAGTATCAGATTACCATCACATCAGTCCCGGAGGAGGAGGAGAGAGGTGGGCTCACTGAAGTGAGACTGAAATGAAAGTGGCTGTAAAGGTAAAAACCAGGAGGGTATTGTGCTCGGGTCACAGATTCTCAATCCTGACCAGTCACATTGCTTTGTCTTTGAGGCAGCGATGGAACTGGAGGAGAGGATATTTCCTGTTCATTTGTCATCTGAGAGTCTGTGGTCAGAATGTGGTAAGAGCTCCTGACCATGGGGGGGGGGGGGGGGAATTTCAGACCATGAAATGCATGTATCCTTCAGCCCCGGTGACGATGACGTCCATCCAGATGCGCATGGCCTCAGGGGAGGGAGACACCATGTAGTACACCCTGTCATGGGTCTTCACGCTGAACGTCAGCGATGGGTTCGGGCTCTGTGAGGGTGCAAGAGAGGGAGAAAAAAAAACAAACAATGTCAAGTCTAGTTTAAGAAAAATGGTGCTTCTTACCTTGAAAACAAGGATACTAGATACTTTAAACGTGTAAATAATTTGTACCTTACCTTGTGTGCATTCTTTAAATGATCATAGTAAACCTCTTCTATGGCTTGGAAGTAGATTACCCCTTTCATCTTGGCCTCGTGTTTGTCTGGAACAGAGCACATAGCATTGGAATGGCTATGTTTATGGGCGGTGAAACAAAAGCATGACATTAAATCAAAGCACTTCCTAGATTTCCAGAGCAGAGCAGCAGAGCCTGACGACGATACCGGCGCTGCTTTTCCTTCAGCGCTCTGATTGATCCACCAATCACAGCCGCAGACAGACAGACAGAGAAGAGGGAGAAAGAGAGAGAATAGACGTTCTAAATCACCTGCGTAGTAGACCAGGGTCCTGCGGTTCCGGTCGAAGACAAACCAGCGTTTCTTCCAGGTCTTGATCTTGCCACCCATCTTGACCAGGAACCCTCTGCAGGTTTTATCGGTGATGGCCAGGTGGTAGCAGTTGTCTGGGTTGTGTCCAGCTGCCTTGATGTGACCATGGAGGTCAAAGTCATCCTTCCTCTGAGGGAGGTAGCGTGTCATCGGCCGGGCCTGGGGACAAGGGTCACAGGTGTCTAGTCTGTGTTGCGCCAACGGTTAAAAGCTGCAATCAAGTTGAAGATCTGCTAGACATTTTTACTTCAAGTTGTCTTGAATCGTGTCTATTTAAGGCCAGGCACCACAACCTAACAGGGTAATATCCCCCCCCACCCTTATTCATATCACAATGATCTCTTACCAGTTGAATGTAGACAAAACCAATAACTACACAAACAAAACGTGGGGCTCAGCAAGGGATCCCCATAAGATCCTCATAGGAGGGGGTTCCTGCAGGGACCTAACTGCCCAACTGAAACGTTTGGATTTGAAATGACAGCAGGTGGAGACACTTAACTGAACAATGTAAAGATCTCTTCAATTTAAGGTAAGATTTGTCTCTTGTATGATCTCAATTTATATTGTTTTATGATGATACCAGCTGTCTTTTCATATTTGTGCAAATCTTTCTAAAACAGAAAATGGACGCAATTCAATGGATATCAATCAACAAAGAGGTTGGAGTAAGCTATAAGAATATGTTGAAGGCCAGCTGTAAACTGGATTGGGTGCAGATGACTGAACTGCTCACTTTTCTCTGTCTGCAGGTATACAGACAAGGAGGCATACAAAAGGTAGGTAAATTGGTATTGGTATGTATTGCAGATCACATTCATCATCCTCCTTCAATGAATACCCCATAGGCCTCTACATTATGGACAAGGTATGTGTATGAAAACCATGATCAAAAACAGTTTTTGTTCATTCACATTCACCACAAAAACCATGGTTTGAATACTGTTGTGTGCATGTTTTGTTAATCATATGTATAATTACTGTGTTTGGGATTCAGACTTCACCCTCCCTACACCAGGAAACCTGTTCGATTGCCATACAAAAATCATTCTGGCTGTGGATACGGAGAACACGCCAGAGGATAAACCCATTGGACTTGGGGTTCTGCTTGGAGTTTACTTCATAGTGATTTTTTTTGTTCTGCTTTGCCACTAAAATCATAGTAAAAACACAGAACTAAAATAGTGTGTTATTGTTATGCATATTATTAATAAATGGGGAGGAGGTGGTTAAACAAATTAACCCCAAAAGGTTCTTCAAAAAGGTTCCTGGAGGATCCATTAAAAGTGGTTCTTTAAATAACACTTAGAAAGGGCTATTCAAAGTACTTCTAGGGGTTCCCCCACAGTTTGAAGAACCCCAAAAGGATACTCCAGGAAGTTTATTTTTTGAGTACTTAACTGGTCTGTAACCTGATTTAAGATGTGCATCTATGTGAGAAAGAGCTTCTCTTTTTAAGGGCAGGGACATTTCTGGGGACAGGCTGGTTACCCTATATTACTACTTTTCTGAAATATAAATAAATATAATCTGTTGCATATTTGTATTACACACAAACTTTAAATATGCGCATATTTGCATATAGCGCAAATCATAAAGTCAGCCTACATTTTTTCATTTTCATTTTGTTAAGACACTCCAGCACCGGACACGTCCAGAGCAGATTGGGAATAAATACTTTTTTTCATTCTTTCTATCTGTAAAATACATTTTTGCCGCATTTTCCCAAAGAAAATGTTATTTAGAATAACGTTTAAAAAAAAGTGATATCGACATTTCCCTTTGTACAAGTCTAGAGAATATATCGAAAGATAACTACACCAAATGTGGTGAATGCAGATGCGTCTGAAGCTGAGAGAAATGTGTCGGTCTGTGGGAAGGGTCTGACTGTCCGGGAAATGGCAGTTAAAGTACTATGCCTAACAATCGCCTACTTCGACCCAACCACGATCTCTTCAAAGGTGACTTATAGTCCCGTCTGTAACATTCTCTATGAAATGGGCTTTTAAATTATGATTTAATGTAGTGAGCTTCGAAATTATGGATTTAGGTTCAGTTGAATGTGGATCAAATTCAAGGATTTTCGTGTTTTGTGTTGATGTGAATTTTGCAATTCGTGTGATATGCTACGAATCCAATTCATGCAATATGCTACAAATTTGTTGTGCTTAAGATCCGGGAATGGATCTTTAAGGGACCAAAATACAAACAAAAAAAATCTCTAAATTGATAAGTAGATTGAAAAATGGCATTGCAGCCTACGGTGCCTCGCCTTAAATGACCATGCATCTGAAGTTATTGATATTCTTGGCCCATCTGATTCTATATCTCCCACCTGTGCCCTCTGTTTCTCACGTAGCTTCACCTCCCTCTCGATCATCTTCTGCCTCCTGCTGGTCTCCTCCTGCAGTCTCTTCTCCAGGTCCTCCCTCCTCCGCCGCTCCTCCTCCAGGGCCTGCCTGCGCACCTCCATCTCACGCTCCTACACACACACACACACCGATGGTTACACACACACAAAGAGTCTGGCAGAGATGGGGTTGCTTATGAAGGCTTCATTACCCTGTGTTCAAGGAGACGATTCTTATCAGCCTGGGCCTCTCGTAACAAACGTTCCATCTCTTCAATCTTTGCTACGTTGGATGTGCTGGCACTGTGGGGGGGAAACAAAAGAGAACCAGAAACGTACATCAAGGAAGAGGACACTCACCATGAAAAGGACTGTCCATCCTAGAACTGATGTGAGTGAAATTCCAGACTAGGGCCTTTACGATAATGTTAATACTGCACCTCTGCATCAGTCATAAAATCCCATTACGTACAAAGTATAGACACTACATTCTCTCTCGTTTTTCCTGTCCTGTAAATAATGTATGGCCTGACCAAGACCACATTCACACACTAAACCAGTGGTAACTCTCAGAGCTGTTGTGCAGTGTACAGGATTAGTAACATGCAGAGAGCACACACTTCTTCTGCTTGTTAAACTGGCTGTGAGACAGCTGGACAACGTCTGGGTGAAGCCAATTTGTTCAGCCTCCTCACCGACAAACGTATAACATACAGATTGTACAGGACTATCACGATACACCCAAACAACATCTGCAGCGATGGATAAAAACAGAGATTTACCAGTGTAACAATATATCCTGAAGAGTTAGAATGAGTCGCATAGTTTCGCTTGGAAGAGCGTGACATCAAATGGAAAATCCCAAACACTCTGCAGAACCATGTGTCTGTTGTCAAGCGTAACCAATGAGCATAATCAACTTTTGTCAGATAGATTAAATCAGTTCAACTAACTCAAGAACTGACAAGAACTGCCATTAAACAATAACACACAAGTCGCAAACACAATTTTTGCCCAAAAAGGATGCAACACAGTACTTTTGGTTTGAACAAACACGGCCTCCTCTCTACAACAGACAACCTGAGAAAGCCCTTTACTCACATTGGATTCAGCATCCTGGCACTATCCCAGTGACACAGTACTGATGTTTTGGGTTCCCACAATGCTCTAACAGGTGGTTGGGCCAATTCACTGAGAGCACAGATGTGTTTGTGACCTGACACTCCTGCACCAGCCTCAGGTACACCCCTCCCTCCGACACAGAATTAGGATATAACCATACATATGGAATGATGCCGAGTCACATCTCTCAAATTCATAAAATGACTCTTACGGCCATGTCACCCAGCTCTCCTCTAGAACAAAACTTTAAAAAATGCTATTTTCAACTAATGTCACATTGAGCTATCAATGGTCCTGCTTAAACCACGGTCCCATGTGAACAGTTCGCTCTCTCTCTCTCTCACCTGGAGATGTTGTCTGGGGAGCAGGCAGAGATGCTGGTCTCCATGCTGTCAGAGCTTTCCACGCTGAGCGTGTCAAAGGCATGGCCGTTGTCTGTGTAGTGGAAGGAGTCCAGGAAGACGTTGGACTCGGAGACGGTCCTGCTACACAGGTCAACCAGTCTCTGTCGGTCCTCACTCGCGTACAGGTGGCTGTGGCCTGCGGAGAGACAGACGGACACACACTTTCTAAAGCCTTTTAGCAGATTAGATAGAAGACGTAAAAAGGTTTGTTGCTGGTTAACTGTCACAACTTGATTGCAGTTGGTCCAAGGGCATTGCTGGTACACAAATAGTATATTCCCCTCATAACACTGAAATGGGCGTGGTATTTCAACCCTCTCAGAACTGTTTCCAACGTCTCTTGTTCCTTCCTGCTGGAAACATTATCAGAGCAGAGGATCCTGAACATGTCATTACTGCTCAGACCGATTCAGATGGAAACTGGAGGAAAGGATGTGGCCACCCGTGTTAACTAACAGACTGACCTGTCATGTGGACCAGGTCACGCAAGAGAAGGGAAAGCTACAAATGTCTAACCCTGCAGCATGTAACTAGCACGCGGAGAGAAACAGGCAGTAGAGGTTAGGGTTAGGGAGCGAGGCGGGGAATCCAAGGATGATGAGAGAAAAGGGCAGAGAGAGAGACAGAGAGATGGCTTTGTGAGTTGAAAACCAGTTTCCTTCTAGACAGTACTTCATTAGAGGCATCATTTACTTACTAAGAAAACCTCAAATTAAGTTTGAACTTTGGAGCAGACACAGATAGTGTTCACAAAACAATGTTTTGTCTCACCCTTGAGAAGGCGTTGAGATTCCAGATCTCGGGGAGAGACAGAGAGGCCCCGGGGAATGGCACTACCACAGCTGGAGCTCTGGGACAGGGGCACGTGGGACTGCAGAGTAGACAGACGGACAACAGAGAGAGAGAGAGAAAGAGAGAGATCATGACCTGGTAAGTGTCTCTCTAACCCAAAGCTCCAGTAATCAGATGAGGGGACTCTAGCATTCAATGGCATTATCAATATTTCAATGACGTGGAATGGGGAGGTTGGTCCCCCATGCTCACCTTAGAGGACAGGCTGCGGCCCAGTGTGGAGCTGCTGTAGTGACTGAGGGGCTGCTGGCTCCTCTTACGGAGATTGTCACTGAGGTGGGAGTTCTCCTTACTGCCCCGCCTCCTCTCCTCCAGAGAGCGGAAGTGCTGAAGAGACCAGAACAGAAACGATAAAAGATTCATTGAAAGTGGTGGTTTTATAAAGCAACTTCCTCTGTTGTTAGGAAATCCAGTCATGCACTGGAGGGCTCCGAGTACAGACACAGCTGCCCTCTACTGGTCAGACATAAGGTATGCACTTTGAGTAGTGAATGAATTGTACAATATACCTCTTTCATGGCAACAGGGTTGTTAGGGAAGGCCTGCCCTCCAGTCACTTCAGCATACTTCCTCTCCAGCGAGGCCAGGTTCTCCCTCTCCTAGAGACACGCAGACTGTCAGTCAAACAGCGCTGCAGTCAGTCCGATACGAAACAAAACCAGTAACCAAAAACCTTACCCTCTGAAGCATGAGGAGCAGGTTGTTCTTCTCTTTCAGAAAGTTGTCCTTCTCTCGCTGAGACTGCTGGGTAATCTGTGTGGACTGCTTCTTCAGGGTCAGGAGTCTCTCCTTGCGTGTGACAGTACTACGCTGGTAATCTGCTACCTCTCGGAGTAAATGATGGTTCCGACCCTCCTTCTCCTCGTCCTGACGACTCTCTCTCTCCAGCTGCTGGAACTCTAGGTCTTCAAACCACTTCCTCTCAGCCTCCAGTACCTCCACATCCTAACAGACAGCGCGCGTACACACACACACACACACACACACACAATAATAATCATATATACATCATATAAGATAGACAATGCACTGGCTTTAAGTGGGTCAGTGTGTGGAGGATTTAAAACACAGACATACAAATACACTGCTAAAAAAGATAAAGGGAACACTTAATAAACGCCACAATGTAACTCCAAGTCAATCACACTTCTGTGAAATCAAACTGTCCACTTAGGAAGCAACACTGATTGACAATCAATTTCACATGCTGCTGTGCAAATGGAATAGACAACAGGTGGAAATTATAAGCAATTAGCAAGACACCCCCAATAAAGGAGTGGTTCTGCAAGTGGTGACCAGACCACTTCTCAGTTCCTATGCTTCCTGGCTGATGTTTTGGTCACTTGAATGCTGGCAGTGCTTTCACTCTAGTGGTAGCATGAGAAGGAGTCTACAACCCACACAAGTGGATCAGGTAGTGCAGCTCATCCAGGATGGTACATCAATGCGAGCTGTGGCAAGAAGGTTTGCTGTGTCTGTCAGCGTAGTGTCCAGAGCATGGAGGCGCTACCAGGAGACAGGCCAGTACATCAGGAGACGTGGAGGAGGCCGTAGGAGGGCAACAACCCAGCAGCAGGACCACTACCTCCGCCTTTGTGCAAGGAGGAGCACTGCCAGAGCCCTGCAAAATGGCCTCCAGCAGGCCACAAATGTGCACGTGTCTGCTCAAACGGTCAGAAACAGACTCCATGAGGGTGGTATGAGGGCCCGATGTCCACAGGTGGGGGTTGGGCTTACAGCCCAACACAGTGCAGGACGTTTGGCATATGACAGAGAACACCAAGATTGGCAAATTCGCCACTGGCTCCCTGTGCTCTTCACAGATGAAAGCAGGTTCACTCTGAGCACGTGACAGACGTGACAGTCTGGAGACGCCCTGGAGAACATTCTGCTGCCTGCAGCATCCTCCAGCATGACCAGTTTGGCGGTGGGTCAGTCATGGTGTGGGGTGCCATTTCTTTGGGGTGGGCCGCACAGCCCTCCATGTGCTCGCCAGAGGTAGCCTGACTGCCATTAGGTACCGAGATGAGATCCTCAGACCCCTTGTGAGACCATATGCTGGTGCGGTTGGCCCTGGGTTCCTCCTAATGCAAGACAATGCTAGACCTCATGTGGCTGGAGTGTGTCAGCAGTTCCTGCAAGAGGAAGGCATTGATGCTATGGACTGGCCCGCCCGTTCCCCAGACCTGAATCCAATTGAGCACATCTGGGACATCATGTCTCGCTCCATCCACCAATGCCACGTTGCACCACAGACTGTCCAGGAGTTGGCAGATGCTTTAGTCCAGGTCTGGGAGGAGATCCCTCAGGAGACCATCCGCCACCTCATCAGGAGCATGCCCAGGCGTTGTAGGGAGGTCATACAGGCACGTGGAGGCCACACACACACACACTACTGAGCCTCATTTTGACTTGTTTTAAGGACATTACATCAAAGTTGGATCAGTCTGTAGTGTGGTTTTCCACTTTAATTTTGAGTGTGACTCCAAATCCAGACCTCCATGTGTTGATAAATTTGATTTCCATTGATAATTTGTGTGATTTTGTTGTCAGCACATTCAACTATGTAAAGAAAAAAGTATTTAATAAGAATATTTCATTCATTCAGATCTAGGATGTGTTATTTTAGTGTTCCCTTTATGTTTTTTGAGCAGTGTACATTTCCACTTTACAGACAACTAGACCACAGTAATGAACTCCATGTATCCTGCAGTGCCAGTGAAATGCATTAGCTGGATAACAACATACATCTACTCTCTGAGCACATCATTCAAGTCACTGCACTTTCCTTACTTGGCTATCTCGGTCTGAATCATAGGGGAGAGACCATGTGAAACCAAGAACTAGAAAAGGAGTTGTCAGAATGAAACTGGGTGGGATACGAGGACAACGAGAAAAGGGAGCGGATGGCCAAAGAGGAGGATTCTAGGTGCGCCACAGAAATAGAACGCAAATGCAAACACATGGAAGAGGAGGGTGAATTACGAGGAGGAGGAGCGAGGGAAGCAGAAAGCAACGTGTTAAAAAGGGAGAAAGGAAGTCATAATAACCGAGGAGGACGAGGGACCAGGTAGGAGTTTGTTGCTGTGTCTTACTGACCCTGGAGAGCTGCTGCTGAAGCTGCTCCTTGAGCGCCTCGGGACAGTTGTCCAGCTGGGTCTTCTGCTCAGAGACAAGCTCTGACAGCCTCTCTACTTTTACCCTCTCAGCATCGAGCAAGGCTTTCTCCTGCATAGTCATGGACACACACACACACACACACATATATATATATATGCATAGGCACATACGCACAGACATAAAGGCAGACACATATGCATACACACACACACACTAAAACATATGCGCAAGTGCGCACGCATACATGCGCACACACACACACGACAACAGAGAGAGGAAAGAGAGTGTTAGTGAAGGGAGAGAGGAAACAAAGTGGAGGGATGTAGAAACAAAAAGAGGAAGGACTGCTCTACTGTATTCAGACCTGTGGGCTGGACTGCTCTACTGTATTCAGACCTGTGGGCTGGACTGCTCTACTGTATTCAGACCTGTGGGCTGGACTGCTCTACTGTATTCAGACCTGTGGACTGTAGATTCATCCTAGTCAGAGTCTTACCACTGACATCCCAACTCCCACATACTCTGTCTCTCTGTCCGTCTCTCCCCCTTACGTTCCCTGTGTCTGAGAGCAATGTCATCCAACTCAGGGCTGGATCTGCTGCACTTACCTGGGACTTCTCTGCGAGGGCAGTCTTGTCAGTGCTGCCAATCTTCTCATTGAGTTGGTCCAATACCTCCTTCTCCCTCTGTAGCAGGGCCATCTCAGAGACCTGCTCACCCTCCAGCAGAGCCCACTCCACCTCCATCTGCACACACACACACACAGGTAACATTATCCCACTGACCGACGCAAATTTAAATTACAATGATCCATAACTCTAGATCATTCGCTCCCAAAAGCCAGATACCAGCGCTAACTCCCACTAGTATCATTACCCAGCCACAACTGTAAACATTCATTTCCTAACTCCACAAAGAATTCCAACTCATAAACACACACACACACATCAACATTAACTCCCACTCCCACTGACACAAACATCAAACACCCAGCATGCATGCAGCTCCATTCACAATCCCATGGCGTGCGCTGCATACCTCTCTGATGGACTCCTCCATCTGGTTGTCCAGGTCTTTGATCTTCTGCTCCACCTCCTCTACGTTGTTCAGCACCTGGATCCTCTCCTCCTCAATACGGCTCACTTCCTGTTTCAGATGCACATCCTCCGCAGCCTGCTGCTGGTGATATTACAGAACCATCATTAGTCCACAAACTACTGCATCTACTCACAATGTGTATTACCGTCAACACTGTGATGATATCATGTCTAAATTATTATAAAAGCCCACGCCAGGATCATGCCTCTTGTTTAAAGATATCCACTGTTGTACACAGGGGTATGGGGGAAAGAAATGTGTTTATGTTTTCTTCACATCCTGTAATTCCTTTATTTGTTGCCATAGTACGTCAGTGAGATGGAGCTGCTGCAGAATGCTGTGAGTGATGGTGGGGTGGATTAATGCTCCTGCCTCGTGTCTGTAATGCAGAGGAAACCCAAGTCCTTCAGCAGAACAGGGACTGGGTCACTCATACTCTGCTACATCAGAAGGACTCTACTGTACAAGCCTTAGTCATCTCCTCTACCAGTCAGAGAGGCCTGCTGCCACCAGACAGAATCAAACACCCGCTCCTTCTCATCAGCCCCAGGTCTAATCCACACACATTCAGCCACATGCTGTTTCTGACCCATCGCAGCCTCTACAATATCTGATTCCTACTCCACATAGGAGCCTAAAGTAGTGCTGGTCTGTAGCGGTCTGAACCTCATGTGGCAGGCAGACCGCAGTCCAAGATTTATGGGCTGTTTCAGAGATGGTATTTGACGAACTGCTCCACTGTTCCACTGCCAGGGCTTAGGAATGCGAGTCGGAAGAAGAGTGGATTGGGAGGTTCAATAACTTGTGTCTTTAATGGGTCTCTGCCTCAGCCGTAACAAATGTTAGTCAGAAATGTATTCTCTACATGCAATGAAATATAATGCTAATCTGGTAGTCAGGGAATAAAGTAGGCCCTCAAAATATTTTTTTCCCCCAATTAAAATAAAGGTAGTATGATTTTCTATTTAAATGGTATAAATATTAATATCATCTACAAAGCAGGTACTGGGTATTGTAAGTACTGTAATATGAAGAAAACATCTGGACAAATACTTTTCACACGATATGCGCGCGCACACACATACACAGTTATTCCACTGGGGTTAAAGTCATTTCCTGCTCCCCCTCCTTTCAGATAGGGCTGTAACTGACTTAGGGCTGTAACTGAACTATTCCCCAGAGAACTCCATTAAAACCAAACACAGCATTAAGTCGTTACTGCTCCAGAGTGGAAAAATGCCAGTTTTACAGCGATAATATAACTCTAATAGTTGCACTGGGACTCAAACTGGGACTGGGGTTAGGTGCAGAGTCCGAATAAGCTCCTGGTGAAAGACTGAGGAACCACTTGAGGTGTACTTTGTGTTTAAATACAGGCCTACAGGGAAAGTATAGAATATTTCAGGAGGACTCCTTATATCTTCAGCAACACTGCTGCATACCTCAACCCCCGCAGGGCTACATAATTTCCACTACCTTGTGTGCTCACATACCCTCTAATGCTGGGGTGTCAAACATACAGCCTGCAGGCCGGTTTGGCCCACGATCCGGTCCAATCCGGCCCACAGGTGGTTTGAGTAAAAAAATAAATGTACAAAAAATATACATACAGTGGGGCAAAAAAGTATTTAGTCAGCCACCAATTGTGCAAGTTCTCCCACTTAAAAAGATGAGGCCTGTAATTTTCATCATAGGTATACTTCAACTATGACAAACAAAATGAGAAAAAAAATCCAGAAAAATCACATTGTAGGATTTTTAATGAATTTATTTGCAAATTATGGTTGAAAATAAGTATTTGGTCAATAACAAAAGTTTCTCAATACTTTGTTATATACCCTTTGTTGGCAATGACAGAGGTCAAACGTTTTCCGTAAATCTTCAAAGTTTTCACACACCGTTGCTGGTATTTTGGCCCATTCCTCCATGCAGATCTCCTCTAGAGCAGTGATGTTTTGGGGCTGTTGCTGGGCAACACGGACTTTCAACTCCCTCCTAAGATTTTCTATGGGGTTGAGATCTGGAGACGGGCTCGGCCACTCCAGGACCTTGAAATGCTTCTTACGAAGCCACTCCTTCGTTGCCCGGGTGGTGTGTTTGGGATCATTGTCATGCTGAAAGACCCAGCCACGTTTCATCTTCAATGCCCTTGCTGTTGGAAGGAGGTTTTCACTCAAAATCTCACGATACATGGCCCCATTCATTCTTTCCTTTACACGGATCAGTCGTCCTGGTCCCTTTGCAGAAAAACAGCCCCAAAGCATGATGTTTCCACCCCCATGCTTCACAGTAGGTATGGTGTTCTTTGGATGCAACTCAGCATTCTTTGTCCTCCAAACACGACGAGTTGAGTTTTTACCAAAAAGTTATATTTTGGTTTCATCTGACATTCTCCCAATCTTCTTCTGGATCATCCAAATGCTCTCTTGCAAACTTCAGACAGGCCTGGACATGTACTGGCTTAAGCAGGGGGACACGCCTGGCACTGCAGGATTTGAGTCCCTGGCAGCGTAGTGTGTTACTGATGGTAGGCTTTGTTACTTTGGTCCCAGCTCTCTGCAGATCACTCACCGTTCTTGTGATCATTTTTGACCCCACGGGGTGAGATCTTGCGTGGAGCCCCAGATCGATGGAGATTATCAGTGGTCTTGTATGTTTTCCATTTCCTAATAATTGCTCCCACAGTTGATTTCTTCAAACCAAGCTGCTTACATATTGCAGATTCAGTCTTCCCAGCTTGGTGCAGGTCTACAATTTTGTTTCTGGTGTCCTTTGACAGCTCTTTGGTTTTGGCCATAGTGGAGTTTGGAGTGTGACTGTTTGAGGTTGTATACAGGTGTCTTTTATACTGATAGCAAGTTCAAACAGGTGCCATTAATACAGGTAACGAGTGGAGGACAAAGGAGCCTCTTAAAGAAGAAGTTACAGGTCTGTGAGAACCAGAATTCTTGCTTGTTTGTAGGTGACCAAATACTTATTTTCCACCATAATTTGCAAATTAATTAATTAAAAATCACAATGTGATTTTCTGGATTTTTTTCTAATTTTGTCTGTTATAATTGAAGTGTACCTATGATGAAAATTACAGGCCTCTCATCTTTTTAAGTGGGAGAACTTGCATAGTTGGTGGCTGACTAAATACTTTTTGCCCCACTATGTATGTATGTATGTATGTATACACACACACACACACACACACACACACACACACACACACACACACAATGAACTCTATATATACACATAAGTATCTGGACACCCTATCAAATTAGTGGATTTGGCTATTTCAGCCACACCCGTTGCGGACAGGTGTATAAAATCGAGCACATAGCCATGTGATCTCCATAGACAAACATTGTCAATAGAATAGCCTTGCTGGAAAGTCACTGAGCTCTCCAGTAAGTCAGTTTGTCAAATTCCTGCCCTGTTATAGCTGTCCCCTTCAACGGTAAGTGTTGTTATTGTGAAGTGGAAATGTCTAGGAGCAACAACGGCTCAGCCGCAAAGTGGTATGCCACAAATCCTCACAGAGCGGGACTGCCGAGTGCTGAAGCGCGTAGCAACACTCACTACCGAGATCCAAACTGCCTCTGGAAGCAGCGTCAGCACAATAACTGTTCGTCGGGAGCTTCATTAAATGGGTTTCCATGGCTGAGCAGCTGCACACAAGCAGCATGGTGTAAAGCTCGCCGCCATTGGACTCTGGAGCAGTGGTAACGCGTTCTCTGGAGTGACGAATCACGCTTCACCATCTGGTAGTCCGACAGATGGATCTGAGTTTGGCGGATGCCAGGAAAAGTTATCTGCCCTAATGCATAATGCCGACAAATTTTTGGTGGAGGAGGAATAATGGTCCAGGGCTATTTTTCATGGTTTGCGCTCGGCCCCTTAGTTCAAGTGAAGGGAAATCTTAACGCTATAGCATACAATGACATTCTAGATGATTCTGTGCTTCCAACATTCTGGGCTCCCGATTGGCACAGTCGTCTAAGGCACTGCATCTCCGTGCTAGAGGCGTCACTACAGATCCTGGTTTGAGTCCAGGCTGTATCACAACTGGTTGTTATTGGGTGTCCCGTAGGGCGGTGCACAATTGGCCCAGTGTTGTTAAAGTTTGCCCGGGGTAGGCAGTTATTGTAAATAATAATTTGTTCTTTACTGACTTGCCTAGTGAAATAAAGGTTCAATAAATAAAAATCTAACTTTGTTGCAACAGTGTGCGTGTCAATGTCCCCGTGCACAAACAAGGTACATACATAAATGGTTTGTCGAGATCGGTGTGGAAGTACTTGACTGGCCTGCACAGAGCCTTGACCTCAATCCCATCGAACACCTTTGGGATAAATTGGAACGCCAACTACGAACCAGGGCTAATCGCCCAACATCAGTGCCCGACCTCACTAATGCTATTAGGGCTGAATGGAAGCAAGGCCCCCAGCAATGTGCCAACATCTTCCCAGAAGAGTGGAGGCTGTTATAGCAGCAAAGGGGGACCAACTCCATATTAATGCCCATTATTTCGAAATGAGATGTTCGACGAGCAGGAGTCCACATACTTTTCGTGATGTAGTGTACTTTAAAATAATTAAAAACGTATGCGTGTATTTACATTCACTCTGTCATAGGTGAACACACGCAGCTATGTCAGGAAATACTGTATCATGCAGATGCTTTGAAATCACTCCCATACCCAGAATTCCTTGTTTGTTTTTATACCCCCCCACACACACACACACACTTTTCACTGTGTGAGTATGTGTGCCCCACATGTTTATATTGAAGTGCTTGTTTGAGTGTTGAAAGGGTTAGAAAGGAAAGACCTCCGGTCTCAGGACAATGTAAGGCATGTACACCAGGCCTTACCTTGGCTCTATGGTGAGGGGAGGGGGCACTGCTGCGCAGGCTGAGAGCAGGTGACTGGGTCCTGGCATCCCTGTGCCCGCTGTGATGGCGCTCGCGGACCTGCCGCTCCTCTGCCAACTGGTATCCCTCGGCTCTGGCGCCAAAACCGTTCTCCGGGGCAGTGCCGCTGACGCTGCCAGGGGAGTCGGAGAACACAGACTCATCATCAGACACCTGCAACTTCTCCAGCTCCTTGTTGATCTTCTGCAGGTCGGAGACGGCCAAGCCTCTCTGGTCCCGCTCCACACGGCCCAGCTCAGTACACAGGCTCAGGATGGTCTCCAGCCGCTGGCGCTCCTACACACAGACGGGGAGAAACAAGTGGCCAACACAGTCACGTATACAGCCAATATACCACTCAGATTGTGATACTGGGATCCAATTATTTCGTAGATGGGTGGTTTCGTCTATTTACAGTCTTTCGTCAACACAATGTGATCAACCATAAGCACGATCAAACCACCTATAAAAACAGCACATAAAAACACAATCAAATCAGAGAAACCACATTTTTTAAAGGGATTCTGACGTGCAAAAGTGTATCCAGTGATTTTCCGAGGAAAGCAACGTTCAAAGGAGTTTTAACCAGTCTGACCAACTGGTTTTATAGCGTACCCGTCTGAATGGCTTCCATCTCTTTACAGCAGGAGTGAGTGTGTGTTCAGTCAATTAAACAGAGAGCTTGTGAAACATGGTGAGAACTAGTCAGAAAATCCAATTAGTCTTCTCAAGTGACAGAACCTGAAATCAAAGCTCCATAAACACTTTCATGTTTTCATAACAGTCCCTAGTGAAGAGACTGGGGACCAGATGAACTGGCAGAATGAAACCAGGTGTCTCAGCCACATAATCAGAACCTTCTAGATTAAACTCTAGAGTGAATAATAAAAGCAGGATATTATCATGGCAGAATGAATAGGAGTAAAATAATTGTTTCTCTCACCAGTCTCTGCACCTCCTGTTCCCTGAGCCTCTCGTCTCTCTGGTGCATGTGGTAGTCTCTCAGCTCCTCCTTCCCATTCAGAGAGCTGATGCTGCCCCTCCTCGATCCCGGCCCCAGTCCTCCCTTCCCAAAGGACAGCCTCCTCTCCCCCAGGCCCAGGTCCAGGCAGGGTGAGGAGCCCTGCAGGCCCCCTCCCTCCAGCTCACAGCCCAGAGAGGCCAGGCTGGCCCGGCGGGGATTACCCGGTACACTGGCTGTGGCTGGCACAGTCACGTCTGGCGGCCGCTCCAGAGAAAACAGGTTACGCCTCGACTTAGAGGAGAAGGACACAGAAACCTTCTCCCCTCGGTGGGAGCCCATGGATCGGCGTGGTGGCAGGGACAGTGCCGGGGAGTCAGCCGACCGGTGGAGGCGGGGTAGAGAGCGACTGTGGGTAGAGCCCAGGCCATTGAGTGATCCTGTAGAGTACTTCCTCTGACGTGGTGCAGGGTCCATACCATTGTCCACGTTCCGGCCCTGGGCGTATAGCCTGCGGCCAAGACGAGGGCTGGAGGGCATGCTGGCCGCCCCGCTGTGGCCCCGAGGTGGGCGGAGGGCAGGCTCCCCATAGGAAGAGGAACCATTCCACATGGACAGCAGAGAACTGGCTACAGGGGGGCGGCGACCATCAGAGGAGTTAGAGAGAAACAGGCTGTCCTGTGATTGGTGGCGTGAGCGTGTGTATGGCGGGTTGGGGCTGAGAGGACGCTCGCCCTGGCGAGGAGAGGGGGGCATGCTGCTGCTGGTCATGTAGGGGAGGCCCCTGGAGGAGAGGGGGCGCATGGCGTTCCCGTGGGCTGTGGGAGACACAGGGCTGGGAGGAGGCAGGCTTAGGTAGGTGCGGGTAGATTCTGCGCTGGCCCTGAGGCTAGCCTCCAGAGCACTCTTCCTGCGCTGCAGAGTCTCCATCAAGTCCTGCAGCTCCGCCTTCGAACGGGAGCCTCTCATCACGGTGCCACCCACTGAGCCGCCATTGCTGTGCTCAGTCTTCACACAGTCTGCGGAAACATCAGATGAATAGAACTCTCGTTAATGTGGATATATGATCCGGTCTTGGAGCACCCTTATAATCACCCTACTTCAAGCCTAACACCTGAGCTGAGCGAGATTGAGGCAATCGGACTGAGTGGGATCTAATAGCCAAACAGTGATCAGCCCCTGCAATGTGCTGACTAAGGAGGGAAAAACCAGCGAAGAACTCCCCTCAGACAGTTCTGGGCCCAACACAAACAGAGTCTGTGGTTAAAGAAAACTTCTTCTAAAAATGGAAAAATGTTGGCAGAGAAAGACGTGCCTTTGTACTTTCTAGCACTGAGGGACAGCCTGGACCCTGAGCACCTCTGTCAGCACACCCCTTCCTCCCACAGAACCCGGGCCCTGAATGCTCTAAGGTCAACTGGGCTGGCTGGCCTCAGACTTTGTTTATCTGTGCTTACATGCTGCCATTTGTTTTTCTTGAGCGGATAAACTCACACTGCATAGCGGAGGATGTGGTGGTCGTCCATTTATTTATACCTTACATGGGCAGTTTGACCAAAGTACTTTGGCTGTGTACATAATCATTGAGCTGAAGAGTATAACTACAGTGTCAGAGAGACGGACAGAAAGACAGAGGACAAGCACATTCTGGACTGAGAACCACTTCCATAAACACACATCAATCACTCGGAAACATCTGGAGGTTCCTCATGCAAGGGGACAAAGGGGATAAACGGGAGAATTGCAGTAGGTATGGGGGAAGTAGAGAAATGGGGGTAAGAGGCTAGCATAAGGAAAGGAAAGGAGAAATGGTTGTGTGTTGTCTTCGAGAGAGACCTACCTGAGCTGTAGACCATTGTGGTGACAGGACTCTTTTGGGGCAGCATGCTCTTCATTCGACTGGCCTCCTCTGGGTGGAAGAAGTAGGATTCACCTAGACAGAGTGTACCCTGGGAAAACAACAAACACAGAACTGCACTCTCTCACAAATACACACAGATTCAGGAGAGTACCTTGTAGAATATATTGAACACCGCCATGCACACACACAGTAATGACTACATGGTTATGTAAAAATGGACTCCTCAGAGATTCCCATTAAAATAATTGTCAAACTCAAATCAACTCCTCTACCCGTGAATACACACACAGCATAATGGACACAAGAGAATGCTTCTTGGAGCAGAGCTTTACTGAGTTTCCGCCGATTACATCAATATCCAAATAAAACACATTGTTTAATGCAGAGAGCAGTATAAGATACTGTCACGACACCTCAGATCAGTCCGTATATAGAGCACACTACAAAATACCCTCTGTTCTCCAACACAGTCTGGAGCTGAGCAGCTAAATGAGAAAACCTTACAGAGTAGGACAGTAGTCTGGCTGACGCCTAATTCAAAGTCCTCCTGACTTCAGAGTCTGGAAAAGCAGTTGATAATGTTAGCATGATGCGTTGATAAAGGGGGCTGTGCCTTTTTACTGGTTGGTTCTTCCCTGTGTCTCTCTCACTCAAACACCCACTTGGACAGCCACACAGAGCCCCCCCCCCTTCCAATACAACTGCTGGATTTTCTTATCCAAACAACGTGAGGTCTCAACCCCCCGGGAAAATAAAACATCTGAGAAAACCAATCAAACTCAGCCAGAAATAAACTCTGTGTGAATACTGCATTTAACAACAGCCTCCTGCCCAGACCAGTGTGTCAGATCTCCCTCTCTGATCACGTGAGTCGAGACAGCCTTGCTAGGGAAACAGATCCCAGGGAAAGAATTCAGGCTCCAGTATTAATGATATCTGAGATGGAAACAAAGTTCACCTCACTTTTGTGGGCAAACAATGGATGGCTGAGAAGGCTGCTCTTTGTCCCTGAATCAATATGTTGACCCCTTTATCTAATGTCATTGAACTGAGCGGTCTGGTACATACTTTGATGATTTCAGCTCTATTTACTCTCTGAGACTGGGGCTCTGACAGAGATGTACAACCCCCCTCCCCCAAACACACACAGTTGTACGAACGCACAAGTCTTTGGGTCTGATAATCCAAGGTTTCCTGCTCCGCCAGGCTGATGGCTGGCTAGCTGGAGGACGTTCTTCAGTAAGTTGTGGATCCTCTTATACAGTCAGCTACAACCCACAATCCAGCATCATGAGTTCGCCCTGATCTGGCCACCTAAAACATCTTTCCCTCATACGAGGAGTAGGGGGCTTTTAAACCAACACCAGACAACAGGGCAGCAAGGCAGAGCAGAGCAAAACAGACAGGAGAGGATTTCAGACAGGAGAGGATTTCTTTCTTCAGGGAATCTCATTTCATGTAGGATGCCTCCTACACATGTGGGTTCTACTCAATGTGTGTGTGTGTGTATGTGTGTGTGTGAGCGTGTTATACGACTAGCCTTACGCTGGAACTAGGGTTACTCTGTGTAATAATATAGTGGGCGGTATATTACCAGTGGTGGAAAAGTACCCAATTGTCATACTTGAGTAAAAATATAGATACCTTCATAGAAAGTTACTCAGGTAAAAGTACTACTTGAGTAAAAGTATTATTCGGTTCTAAATATACTTAAGTATCAAAAGTAAAAGTATACCATTTCAAATTCCTTCTTTTAAGCAAAGCAGACGGCATAATTTTCTTGTTTTTAAATATAAGGATAGCCACGGGCACACTCCAACACTCAGACATCATTTACAAAAGATGCACGTGTGTTTAGTGAGTCCACCAGATTAGAGGCAGAAGGGATTACAATGTACAATGTGTTGTCTTGATAAGTGTGTGAATTGGTCCATTTTTCTGTCCCACTAAGCATTCAAAATGTAACGAGTACTTTTGGTGTCAAGTAAAATGTCTGGAGTAAAAAGTACATTATTTTCTTTTGGAATGTAGAAGTAAAAATAAAAGTTGTCAAAAATATAAATAGTAAAGTAAAGTACAGATATCCAAAAAACTACTTAAGTAGTACTTGAAAGTTTTTTTACTTAAGTACTTTACACCACTGTATATTAATAACTGATAAGACCTCTAACGCGTTTTTTCTAATAAAAAAAAACAAACATTTGTGTAACAACTTAGTCCTCTATTAAAATATGTATACTACAGAGGATGGTGTTGTGGTACTGTACCTCATATGACCAAACACCCAAGGCTTGGGAATCACCCTATCACAGATTCTTAGCCCCTTCTGAGAATAGCACACCTTTTTGTCTAGTTGATTAGCCACATAATGACATGGTTACTCCGCAGCAGAGGTGTCAAAATTAGCGGGCCAATGCGCAGCCAGCTCGACTTCTCTTTAAACTCTGCATGCATCTCCCAAACATATCAGAAAACAGTCAACACAAGTGATCAAATGATAGGCATATTCTTCTAATTAAGTAGGCCTATTAGCCTACAATAAATTTAAAAATCCGAAGGAGTAGGCTATCAAACCACTTCGGGGAAACGGTGCCACCATATGAAAAGTACTTAAGGAAAGCGCACTCTGACTTTCTGAGCAATTCAGCTGGAAAACATCCATACATTTATTCTAAAAAATAAAACAAGAATATAGCCTATTTTGCGGGCAACTCTTTCACAAAAACAAGTAATCCAACGGAACCATGCCTATATTTGAACAATGAAACAAACCGGAGTTCGAGAAAGATGAACCGAACGACTGGTAAAAAAAGAAGGGTTATTATCCTGAAAGATAAGAGAGAACGCGGCGCTGGGTGAAACAGATGCGCATCTACTCTGCCTCTTGCAGCAACCGATAGGTTTCTCCAAACTTTTGATAACTTCTGGGATTTCTTTGTTCAGAAGACGAAAACTGACCTTTGTGTGCTGTCTCATTCAAACTGTTGAGCGCCGGTGATGGACAACACTCCTCTACCTCGGATTAGCATGACAATGGGACAGAGACGATGCCTGCTGCTACCTTGACTGATTCCTCTGACGCTCCTCCCCATTCTCAGTCGAAGCCCCAAACCCGCGGACTGCGCAAATCTGGTTGGTTGATTTGGGTGGTCGCAGACGCGCTAAATGGGGGAGAGGGAAATAGGGGGCCGGGTGACGGGGGTTCTGTAACCGCAACCCTAATCGACCCACGCTGATAAAGCACGTCCCAACAGCAATGTCTAAAACATCGCTACATTACGCAGATCTCTAATCAGTGCATGCGTTCATTTCATTCCACTGTATGTTCCCCCTAGGACATTCAAAACTACAGGAACAAGAGCCACAACCTGTTATAAACAACTTCCAAACCGACTGCTTGAAAACAGTAAACTGATACTACAAACACTAACAACTATTACTTACAACATTATAATATAGGCCTAACTAATATTTTTTTTCTTCCCCCAATTGTTTACTCACTAAAACTGGCCCATGAGGCACAATGACCCACACCTGTATCTCATTTAGCAGAACCAGACACCAAATCTGCAATACGACTGGCACATGTTTTGCTTTACAATCAGATTGCAATTCTATAACAAACATTTGGCAAAACGCAACACACAATTCTCTACCTTTGGCACAATCTTCACAACTAAAATCTCTTGTGCAAATGAAAAGCAACACTGTATAACGAGCTAAAATCAATGTATCCCTTTCAGTCTTCACATGTGCAAACACTAATTGTGTAAATGTTCACTTTGCAATCAGACCTTTGGTATGGATAAAATGGCCACTCCTGTGTTTGGAAAACAATGGAAGCAAACTTTGCACAGAGAGGAGGAGGGTGGGAGGAAGACCTAGAACAAGGACAGTGATCTCTGATGAAATTCGGGCAACTGTGGTGGACCATGTGGTCAACCATGGTTTGACCTTGAGAGAGGCTGGGCAGAGAGTACAGCCCAATCTGAGCCGCTTCACCGTAGCATCCATCATCCGGAAGTACCAAAATGAGAATAGGTATGTAAATCAGACATTGGACCTCTCTAGTACTTGTACTACTTGACAGCAGTACAACATAAAGCAAAGTAAAGACTGTAGATTCCAATGCATACTGTAAGGGGAAACAAATTCAATGTTTCATGTATTACTGTATGTTTGAAATTGGTAGCTATACTACTTTGTAACATGTTTATGTTGTATGACTGTAGTGTTTACTGTATGCTATTTTGTTTTTGTAGAACTGAAAGACAACCACCATGTGGGTGGTAGAACACATCTATTTACAGACAAACAGGAGGTTTGTGCAAATGGTTGTTGAAAATAATGGCATTAAACTGCAGAAAATCCCAACAACAGATTATTGAAAGTCCTACCATCTTCCATAACATCAGAGTGAGTTTATCAACCAGAGCCCGCATCCTTAAGAAACATCCCCGGATGAAGCAAATCTACAGTCCCATTTGCAATTGTGATTTTTAGCATGTAAATCTTGGTGGGGCAGACTCAAAATGTTTTTTCAATGCATGCCAGCAAAGCTGCAACACAGCACTAAACAATACATTAATTGCACTATAATGGTGCCCACAAACTGTTAGGGCCCCCCAAAAGGTGTCCCAACAGAGTCCCAACAGCAGTCCCAACATCAGTGGAGCCTTGTCTGGCAACAAAACAGTTCATTCAGCCTCATTTACTGCCTTTTTAAACAGTGTTGTAAAACTACTTTCAAGTTCTACTTTATGTTGTTTTTTGGGGTATCAGCACTTTACTTTACCATTTACATTTCTGACAACTTTTATTTCACTACATTCCTAAAGAAAATAATTTTCGACTGCTTAGCAGGACAGGAAAATGGTCCAATTCATGCACTTCTCAAGAGAACATCCCTACTGCCTCTGATCAGACGGACTCACTAAACACAAATGCTTCACTTGTAAATTGTCTGAGCATTTGGCAGGTACCCCTGGCTATCCTTAAAAAAATAATACAATTATCCCGTCTGGTTTGCTTTAATATAGGAATGTTAAGTGATTTATACTTTTGATACTTAAGTATATTTAGAATCAAATACTTTTACTTAATAGAAAGTTACCCAGTAAAATACTACTTAAGTAATTTTCTATTGAGGTATCTTTACTTTCACTCAAGTATGGCAATTGGGTATGTTTTCCACCACTGCTTTAAAAAAAATCTGACTTGCTCAAACAAATGTGTTTTCCACTGACAATTGAGATGTGTAAACTATGGCATAAGGCAGGTATTCCCAAACTGTACATTTTCTTTCCCCTTCACATTTTCAAACAGTCCCTTTATATTTTCCAACGGGGCTATACATTTGGGTGAGGTTTTTTTCTCGCCTGAGTAGCCTCGTTTCAATGCCAAAAAATAAATTGTAAACGTCTAGTGTTCAGCGAAATAACAATGTCAAATACAAGTAGCCTAGTCAAAGAATTAACATCCAATCACATTAACAATTTCTCTTTCGCGGGAATTCCACGAATTCCATGATCCGAATGTAGCTAAGCGTCACTGCTGCACATGTTGGTATCTGTACTGATGGTGCAAAAGTCATGACAGGGAGACATAGTGGAGTGGTAACGCGCGTGCAAGCAGTTGTTCCCAACGCCACTTGGGTACACTGCAGCATCCACCGAGAGGCTCTTGCTGCTAAGGGAATGCCTGACAGCTTGAAAGATGTTTTGGACACTACAGTGAAAATCGTTAACTTTGTTGAAGCAAGATCCTGGAACTCTCATGTATTTTCTGTACTATACAATGATATGGGAAGCGACCATGTAACACTTTTACAGCATACAGAAGTGCGCTTGTTATCAAGGGGCAAAGTATTGACATGTTTTTTTGAATTGAGAGATGAGCTTAAAGTTTTCTTTACTGACCATAATTTTCACTTGTCTGATCGCTTGCATGATGACTAGTATCTCACATGACTGGCCTATCTGGGTGATGTTTTTTCTCACCTGAATGATCTGAATCTAGGATTACAGGGACTCCCCGCAACTATATTCAATGTGCGGGACAAAATTCAGGCTATGATTAAGAAGTTTTTCTCTGTTTGCATTAACAAGGACAACACACAGGTCTTTCCATCACGCAAGTACTTTCCCGAAATGGATGACACAAACTGGATTCGTTATCCTTTTCATGCCCAGCCTCCAGTCCACTTACCGATATCTGAACAAGAGAGCGTCATTGAAATTGCAACAAGCGGTTCTGTGAAAATTTAATTTAATCAGAAGCCACTGTCAGATTTCTGGATTGGGCTCAGCTCAGAGTATCCTGCCTTGGCAAATCGAGCTGTTAAGACACTGATGCCTTTTGCAACCACGTACCTATGTGAGAGTGGATTCTCGGCCCATGCTAGCATGAGAACTAAATACAGGCACATTTTCCAGACTGTGTGTGGAAAATGATTTATGACTGAGACTCTCTCCAATACAACCCAACATTGCAACGCAAAAAGGTTTGGAAACCACTGGCATAAGGGGACGATGAGCGGATAAGAGGCAATCCGTAATTTTGATTAAAACATTAATGAGCAAGCTAGGACGGACGTAGTCAATTTGATTCGATTTTGTCACGCTCGTTGAAATGATTGGACTAAGGTGCAGAGTTCCACATATTTTAATAAATCGAAACTCGCCAAACAAAACAATAAAGCACAAACGAACCGTGCCGCTACTAGGCAACTATACATAGTCAAGATCCCACAAATCACAATAGGGAAAATGGCTACCTAAATATGATCCCCAATCAGAGACAACGATAAACAGCTGTCTCTGATTGGGAACCATACCAGGCCAACATAAACCATTAATCACCTAGATGACCCACCCTAGTCACTATCACGCCCCAACCAACATAGAGAATAAACAGCTCTCAATGGTCAGGGCGTGACATATTTGCTCAGCACTTTATGAAATGTACAGCGACATAATTCAGAACATGGGCCATTCTTACAGTATTCTCCCTGTACACCAAGTCAGAACCGTAGGATAAATAAAGGGGGCATATCAGCAGACAATGAAAGCTCTTACAATATTCAATGATGATATTTCTCTAAAACAGGATATAGGCTAAATGTGTAAGTAGGCTAAGTTATGAGGGGAAAGGGGATCAAATTATTAGGGTGAGGCACATTGGCTACTAACAGCCTACTACACAACATACACTTAGTATTACTTTCTTAGCTACAGTATACATAACTCCCTGGCATATTACATAATTTATGCAGCAGCACACAAGACAGTTTTGGACTCACCTTGTTGTGCTGGGCTCACTTGAACAGGAAGGTGGCGCAGCGGTCTTTCGTGGCACATTTTGTCATTGAACTTTGTCATCAAAGTCTGGCATTCCCTGGATTTATAGTCCTTTCAAGACAACTGGGAACTCTGGAAAAAAACAAGTTTGAATCATGATGTCAAGTGATCTTCAGGTCAGAGCTCTAGAAAGAGGCAGAGTTCCCTACTTGGAATTCTGAGTTAGATGACCGCTCAACTTATTTTCCCAGTCTGAGCTAGTTTATTTCCAACTTGCCAGACCTCACTGAAGTCTGAGATTTCCCAGTCCCAATTTTCCAGTTGTTTCGTAGGCAGCAGAAGACATGTTTATCCTTTTAAGTATGGAAAGGAGACCCTTAACCAAATTTGGAACACACACGGACTCCCCCAAATAGCAGGTCTAGTGATTGCTTTGCAATGCTTTCAGTTAGCCACTGATTCCTCCCAAACAACTCATTGTTGAATTTGCGATTTCCAACTTGTTGTAGAATGTTTATGGCCGATGAGCACCGATACGGTTTATCAATAATATTTTCATAATTTGTCTTCATATGACAAGGATTGAAAAGGATTTGCCAGTATATTGTCGACGTGATTCATGATGAAAACTGCTAGTTTGCTAGCTAAGATTTTGAAAGTATGACGTTGACATGAACAGTCCAATTAAAACTACAGTACATATAACATGATTTGGCGTCATTTTATCTGTGGCCAATGACCTTGAGCCTTCTTGGATGGGCATTTCTAATGTAACTCTATGACAACACCCAAGGGCTTGAATTTTAAACCTCTCCCCGTGGATTTTGCGGTGACGTGGTTTCCCCATGAGTTACAGAATACTGAGCCGATCACGGCGCAATTAGAACATTACCAACCCCTCTACGCTCCATATTTTCCGATGGCTGCCCCATCACCACAGAATGCAATGAGCTAGGCTGAAACACCTTCATTTTGGGGCTGCCTTACTCAAGAAAGCAAAAAAGAGACCATGTTTGTATGCAGCTTTATTAACTCAGTTATTTTTACATTATGTGACATGTACAGTGCATTCGGAAAGTATTCAGAAGCCTTGACTTTTTCCACATTTTGTTACGTCACAGACATATTATAAAACTGATTAAATAGTTAAATAATACATTCCCCTCATCGATCTACACACAATACCCCATAAAGACAAAGCAAAAACTGGTTTTATAATTTATAAAAAACAGAAATGTCACATTTACTTAGTAGTTTGTTGAAGCACCATTGGCAGCGATTACAGCCTCGAGTCTTCTTGGGTATGACGCAACAAGCCTGGCACACCTGTATTGTTTCTCCTATTCTTCTCTGCAGATCCTCTCAAGCTCTGTCAGGTTGGATAGGGAGTGTCGCTGCACAGCTATTTTCAGGTTTCTCCAGAGATATTCGATCGGGTTCAAGTCCAGGCTCTGGATGGGCCAGTCAAGGACATTCAGAGACTTGTCCCGAAGCCTCCCCTGCGTTGTCTTGGCTGTGTGCTTAGGGTCATTGTCCTGTTGGAAGGTAAACCTTCATCCCAGTCTGAGGTGATGAGCGCTCTGAAGCAGGTTTTCATCAAGGATCTCTCTGATCTCTCTCTCTCTCATCTTTCCCTTAATCCTGACTAGTCTCCCAGTCCCTCCCACGGAAAACATCCCCACAACATGATGCTGCCACCCCCCATGCTTCACCGTAGCGATGGTGCTAGGTTTCCTCCAGGTGTGATGCTTCGCATTCAGGCCAAATATTTCAATCTTGGTTTCATCTGACCAGATAATCTTGTTTGCCATGGTCTGAGTCCTTTAGGAGCCTTTTGGCAAACTCCAAGCGGGCTGTCATATGCCTTTTACTGAGGAGTGGCTTCCATCTGGCCACTCTACCATAAAGGCCTGATTGGTGGAGTGCTGCAGAGATGGTTGTCCTTCTGGGAGGTTCTCCCATATCCATAGAGGAACTCTGTCATAGAGGCCATCTGGTTCTTGGTCACCTCCCTGACCAAGGACCTTCTCCCCCGATTGCTCAGTTCTGCCGGGCGGCCAGATCTAGGAAGGGTCTAGGTCGTTCCAAACTTCTTCTATTTAAGAATGATGTTCTTGGGGACCTTCAATGCTGCAGAAACTTTCCGAATGCACTGTAATAATGCCAAAATACCATACTCAGCAGGCAACCAAATATATACAGTACCAGTCAAAAGTTTGGACACACCTACTCATGGGTTTTTATTTATTTATTTCTACTTTTTACATTGTAGAATAATAGTGAAGACATTAAAACTGTGAAACAACACATGTGGAATCATGTAGTAACCAAAAAAGTATTAAACAAATCAAAATATATTTTATATCTGAGATTCTTCAAAAGAGCCACCCTTTGCCTTGATGACAGACAGCTTTGCACACTCTCAGCAGTCTCTCAACCAGCTTCATGAGGTAGTCACCTGGAACGCATTTCAATAACAGCTGTGTCTTGTTAATTTGTGGAATTTCTTTCCATCTTAATGCGTTTGGGCAAATCAGTTGTGACAAGGTACATTAGGGGTGGTATGCAGAATATATGGTAAAAGACCAAGTCCATATTACAGCAAGAACAGCTCAAATAAGCTGTTACATTAGAAGTTTCTTCAAGTGCAGTTGCAGAAACCATCAACCGCTATGATGAAACTGGCTCTCATAAGGACCGCCACCAGGAAATGGAAGACCCAGAGTTACCTCTGCTGCAGAGAATAAGTTCATTAGAATTACCAGCCTCAGAAATTGCAGCCCACATAAATGCTTCAGAGTTCAAGTAACAGACACATCTCAAAATCAACTGTTCAGAGGAGACTGTGTGAATCTGGCCTTCATGGAAAATTTGCTGCAAAGAAACCACTACTAAAGGACACCGATAAGAAAATTACTTGCTTTGGCCAAGAAACATGAGCAATGGACATTCGACTGGTGGAAATCTGTCCTTTGGTCTGATGGGTCCAAATTTGAGATATATAGTTCCAACTGCCGTGTCTTTGTGAGACGCAGTGTAGGTGAATGCATGATCTCCGCATTTGTGGTTCCCACCATGAAGGATGGAGGAGGAGGTGTGATGGTGTGGAGTTGCTTTGCTGGTGACTTTTCTTTTTGAATTGAAGGCCCACTTAATCAGCATGGTTACCACATCATTCCCATCTGGTTTGCGCTTAGTGGGACTATCATTTGTTTTTCAACAGGACAATGACCCAAAACACACCTCCAGGCTGTGTAAGGCATATTTGACCAAGGAGAGTAATGGAGTGCCAAATCAGATGACCTGGTCTCCGCAATCACCCGACCTCAACCCAATTAAGATGGTTTGGGATGAGTTGGACCGCAGAGTGAAGGAAAAGCAGCCAACAGGTGCTCAGAAAATGTGGGAACTCCTTCAAGACTGTTGGAAAAACATTCCTCATGAAGCTGGTTGAGAAAATTCAAAGAGTGTGCAATGCTGTTATCAAGGCAATGGGTGGCTGCTTTGGAGAATCTAAAATATATCTAGATTTGTCTAGGGCTGAGATCCCGTTAATGGGATCGAAATGACAACAGCCAGTGAAATTGCAGGGCGCCAAATTCAAAACAACAGAAATCTCATAATTAAAATTCCTCAAACAGTATCTTATACCATTTTAAAGGTAATCTTGTTGTTAATCCCACCACAGTGTCAGATTTCAAATAGGCTTTACCGTGAAAGCACCACAAACGATTATGTTAGGTCAGAGCCATATCACAGAAAAACACAGCCATTTTTCCAGCCAAAGAGTGGAAGAATTAATCACTAACCTTTGATCTTCATCAGATGACACTCATAGGACTTCATGTTACACAATACATGTGTAACATGTTTTGTTCGATTAAGTTTATATTTATATAAAAAAATCTCAGTATACATTGGCGCGTTATGTTCAGTAGTTCCAAAAACATTCGGTGATTTTGTAGAGAGCCACATCAATTTACAGAAATACTCATAATAAATATTGATGAAAATACAAGTGTTATACATGGAAATACAGATACACTTCTACTTAATGCAACCGCTGTGTCAGATTTCAAAAAAGCTTTACGGAAAAAGCAAACCATGCAATAATCTGAGTACGGCGCTCAGAGACCCAACAAGCAAAAAAGATATCCGCCATATTGTGCAGTCAACAGAAGTCAGAAATAACATTATAAATATTCACTTACCTTTGATCTTCATCAGAATGCACTCCCAGGAATCCCAGTTCCACAGTAAATGTTTGATAATGTCCATCATTTATGTCCAAATATAGCCTCTTTTGGTAGCGCGTTTGGTAAACAAATCAAAACTCACGAAGCGCGTTCACTAGTTGCAGACAAAATGTCAAAGTTCCGTTACAGTCCGTAGAAACATGTCAAACGATATATAGAATCAATCTTTATGATTTTAACATGAAATTCAATAATGTTCCATCCGGAGAATTCCTTTGTCTCCAGAAAAGCAAAGGAACGGGAGCTACCTCTCATATGAATACGCGTGACCAGCTCGTGGCTGCTGGCAGACCTCTGACTCATTCTTCTCTCATTCGGTCCCCCTTCACAGTAGAAGCCTCAAACAAGTTTCTAAAGACGGTTTACATCTAGTGGAAGCCTTAGGAAGTGCAAGATGACCAATATCCCACTGTATCTTCAATAGGGGCTGAGTTGAAAATCGACCAACCTTAGATTTCCCACTTCCTGGTTGGATTTTTTTCTCAGGTTTTTGCCTGCCATATGAGTTCTGTTATACTCACAGACATAATTCAAACAGTTTTAGAAACTTCAGAGTGTGTTCCATCCAAATATACTGATGATATGCATGTATTAGCAACTGGGACCGAGGAGCAGGCAGTTTACTCTGGGCACCTTATTCATCCAAGCTACTCAATACTGCCGCCAGCCATAAGAAGTTAACAATTCTTTGGTTACAACATGATTCCATATGTGTTATTTCATGATTTTGACGTTTTCACTATTATTCTACAATGTAGAAAATAGTCAAAATAAAGAAAAACCCTTGAATGAGTAGGTGTGTCCAAACTTTTGACTGACTCTGCCCCACCTGCCCTGAATGATGGGTCGCCACTGCCCATTTGAAAGGAATTCCCAAAGAGTGAAGATTAAACAGTACGAATGTGCAAGTAAGTAATGCACTTGTATTACACTCTTGAAACATTAGAGACTCATTGATGTTGCCAGTGAACTTTACTATACAGCAATTACAGTATTTACTGTCATTTCAAAGAATCATGGAGTTTGATGTAAGTCCCATCCCAGAGTTCAGTGTGTCAAATCGGAGGGCCTGTTATCCAGACCTCTGGCAGTCTCTATGGGGGTGCCAAGGGTTCAATTCCTGGGCCGACTCTTTTTTCTGTATACATCAATGATGTCATTCTTGCTGCTGGTGAGTCTCTGATCCACCTCGGCGCAGACGACACCATTCTGTATACTTTTGGCCCTTTTTTGAACAATGTGTTAACAAACCTGCAGGCGAGCTTCAATGCTATACAACAACCCTTCTGTGGCCTCCAACTGCTCTTAAATGCTAGTAAAACTAAATGCCTGCTCTTCAACCGATCGCTGCCCGCCCGTCTAGCATCACTACTCTGGATGGTTCTGACTTAGGTGTTTGCAGTTGTTCACATATTCTAAGTGTCTGGTTAGACAATCCAATCCAAAATTAAATCTAGAATTGGCTACCTATTTCTCACAAAGCGTCCTTCACTCAAACTGCCAAACATACCCTCATAAAACTGACTATCCTACCGATCCTTGACTTTGGCGATGTCATTCACAAAATAGCCTCCAACAAACTGGATGTAGTCTATCACAGTACCATCTGTTTTGTCACCAAAGCCCCATATACTACTCTCCGCTGCGACCTTTATGCTCTCGTTGGCTGGCCCTCGCTACATATTCATCGTCAAACCCACTGGCTCCAGGTCGTCTAGAAGTCTTTGCTATCTCAGCTCACTGGTCACCATAGCAGCACCCATCCATAGCACATGCTCCAGCAGGTATATTTCACTGGTCATCCCCAAAGCCAAATGACTGGCCGCCTTTCCTTCCAGTTCTCTGCTGCCAATGACTAGAACGAATTGCAAAAATCACTGAAGCTGGAAACTCATATCTACCTCACTAAATTTAAGCATCAGCTGTCAGAGCAGCTTACCGATCTTTATACCTGTACACAGCCCATCTGTAAATAGCCCACCCAACTACCTCATCCCCATACTGTTATTTATTTTCTTGCTCCTTTGCACACCAGTATCTCTACTTGCACATCTATCACTCCATTGTTTAATTGCTAAATTGTAATTATTTCGCCACTATGGCCTATTTATTGCCTTACCTCCCTAATCTTACTACATTTGCACACACTGTATATATACTTTTATATTGTGTTATTGACTGTACGTCTGTTTATACCATATGTAACTGTTGTTTGTGTTGCACTGCTTTGCTCTATCTTGGCCAGGTCGCAGTTGTAAATGACAACTTGTTCTCAACTGGTCTACCTAGTTAAATCAAGATGAAATAAAAAAAATATTCATAGATGAGGTTGGATTTCAATTTAGCGAAGACTAGGAGGAGAGGCAGGAATATCATTGGTTAACACGCCACAATTGAGGTACCTGGTCAGCGCGGGGGAAATGTTACCATATGAGCAGCTATGAGCCACAATAGGGTCATCCACTGCCCAACCTTAAACCATACAACACTGCACATCACGGTCATTTCCTGAACACCTTCCAAGACAATCTTTTTCAGCCAGAGCAGAGCGGGCCAGGTGATCCTGAGCAGCAAATGTATGTTCTAATTTGGGACAATGTTTCTATTGGGCTGCTCAGGTCAGCAGCTGGTTCCATGACCATCCCATGTTTACAATTTTCTATCTCCCACCATTATTTCTCAAACTCATTGAGGAGTTGTTTTCAGCAAAGCGGTGGAAGGTTTATGATCGCAAACCCCTTGAACGTACTGCCCTTCCAGGCAATGGAGGAGGCCTGTGGTGACATTCCAGCAGAGTCCTGTCAGGGGTGGATGCGTCATGCCAGAAGATATTTCCCCTGCTGTCTTGCCAAGGAGAATAACGCCTGGCTGATTTTGTTTTCGCAATGGAGTATTTGTTTCTTCACTTATGGTTTTGATTTGATTGTATTTCTACAGGTTCTATATCTATTCTGTTAAATTGATCTAACATAAAGTACAGTAGTACAAATAGGCCTATTTTTTTTCCTTTGTATATTCAAAATATATTTACAGCATGTGTGCTTACAGTATGACATCTATTGAGTCATGCTGAAATATATAAAATAAAACATATTGTGTTTGTTCCTTTCTTGTTTGAGTACACACAAACAGTATACAATATCATTTAAAAAATCTTAGTCTTTACACTGAAATAGGTTCTGATAGTAGTGTTTTGAATATGACACGTTAGTGTGATCTCGGTTATCACTATGTTAGATTCATGTGACGTGTGTTTCCAATTTGTATGCAGTTTCATTTTGAGCAGGGGGTACATGCTTTTGATTGTTTCATTTTGCAAGATGTTTGTGGGGGTTGGGGAAATTGGATAACTGTTTGGAGTACCTGAGATGTAGTTTCAGCAAATGTGTGTTAACAATTGGGAAAAACTGTAAACTGATACAAAGGAGAACTGACCAATGCAGAGACAAACTAACACATTCACAGACTTTCATCTCTCAGAGTGTGGACCATAGGATAGTGTGTGTTTGGGGTGTATTTGTACAAGTGAAAGTTAGGCAGTGGAAAGCGAGTCTTGAAAACCCGACCCAGGGCAACAGTGACAGGGGTCAGGTTTCAATGACGGAGTCTTTTGGCATAGAGGACTTACGTCACTGCCCACATCCTTACCTTATCTGTTTGAATAAAATACTAAATAGTAGCTAGATATCACAGAGGTTATTTTTATTTCACTAAAACCACTGCAAAGGTTTTTCCTGCAAACTTTGGTTTTGATTCGTTGCGTTCTGGGATGTCTGCCTCATGATTTGTTAGGAGGGTTGTCTGTCTGAAGAGGACTCACCCTGGAAAAAATGTTCCCTTATACCCTTGCCAAAAGAGTTCATAATTGAAACCAGACCCTACACTTTAAAACTTTTCTGTAACAGTAAAACACAGAATGCACAGGCAAATACAATAAAGGTTTATTAAAGCATTAATACAGTAGATATAAGGACACAAGGCGAGACCCAAATGCAGACACAGGAAGTAGATGGTTGAGCGCTGATATTTATTAATACAAGAGGTAGGCAAAAGGTAAGTCGGGGACAGGCGAGAGTTCATAAACCGGGTCAGAGTCCAAAACAGTACCAGACGAAGGGCAGTTTCGAGGTCAGGCCAGGCAGAGGTTCAGTAACCAGATCTGAGTCCAAACAGTACAAGGGGATAGATAGGTTTGAAGACAGAACAGGCAGAGTGGTCAGTCAGGCGGGTTCAGAGTCAGGACAGGCAAGGGTCGAAACCAGGAGGACTAGAACCAAAAGAGACTGGGGGGAAAATAGGAGCAAGGAAAAGCGCTGGTTGACTTGGCAAACAAGACGAACTGGCATAGAGAGACAGGAAACACAGGGATATATACACTGGGGATAATAAGCGACACCTGGAGGGGGTGGAGACAATCACAAGGACAGGTGAAACAGATCAGGGTGTGACAATACCCTCCGCCCCCCTCTAGGGGCGCCACCTGACCGGTGTGTCGGTGGTGGAAGTCGGTGATGAGGGCTGGATCCGGGATGTCTCTAGCGGGAACCCGAGCACCTCTCATCCGGTCCTTAACCCCCCAGTCATCCAGGTACTGGAAACCCCTGCCCCGTGGTCGAACACCCAGGAGGCTTTTTTTTTTTTTTTTTTTTTTTTTTTTTTTTACCTTTATTTTACTAGGCAAGTCAGTTAAGAACAAATTCTTATTTTCAATGACGGCCTAGGAACAGTGGGTTAACTGCCTGTTCAAGGGCAGAACGACAGATTTGTACCTTGTCAGCTCGGGGATTCGAACTTGCAACCTTTCGGTTACTAGTCAAACGCTCTAACCACTAGGCTACCCTGCCGTTTTACCGTGTATGCTGGATGACCATCAATGGCATGGGGACGGGGAGTGGGCCTGGAGACAGAAGACAAAGGACTGTGAGACACGGGCTTAATCCTAGACACGTGGAAAGTAGGGTGAATATGGAGGGTACGGGGTAACAAAAAACAGACAGCAGTGGAACTAAGGACTCTAGATGGAAAAAGGACCAATGGAACGGGAGACAGTTTGCCGGACTCTACCGGAAGGGGCAGGTCCCGTGTGGACAGCCATACCCTCTACACAATATAGCAGCGGGGAGCTGGAGTCCGGTGACGGTCTGCTTGTTGACGATACCTGGAGTTGGTCTTGAGAATAGCCACCCTGGCTCTTCTCCAGGTACGTTGACAGCGGCGAACAAGCATCTGGGCCGAGGGTACGTTGACTTCCGGTTCTTGTTCTGGGAAGAGCAGAGGCTGATACCCCATGGAGCACTCAAAAGGGGAGAGTCCCGTGGCTGAACAGCGAAGGGTGTTCCAGGCATACTCCACCAAGACCAGTTGTCGGCTCCAGGTAGTGGGGTTGGTTGAGACCAGGCACCTTAGGGTGGTCTCCAGGTCCTGGTTAGCTCGCTCCGACTGGCCGTTTAGATTGGGGATGAAATCCGGAGAATAGGCTGGCCAACGCCCCAATAAGGGTGCAGAATGCCTTCCAGAACTGAGACGAGAACTGAGGAATCCCGGTCGGAAACCATATCCCCCAGGAGTCCATGGAACCGGAAGACGTGCTGCACCATGAGCTGGGCCATTTCCTTTGCAGAGGAACGGTATAGGCGGGAGAGGGTGTCAGGCTTCACATTTTTGGACCCTGGGCGGAAGGAAATGGAGAAGTTGAATCTTGTAAACAAGAGAGCCCACCGGGCCTGCCTGGAGTTAAGGCGCTTGGCAGTAAGGAGATATTCCAAAATGTTATGGTCTGTCCAGACCAAGGCCAGCTCAGACGTTCGGCGTCATCGGCCTTCTCGCTGTTGCTGAACCTATTGCTGGCAAACGCCCTTCACTCATCAACCACGGACTTGTCTTGTCATCATTACACACACCTGGTTCCAATCCCCTCTATCACTGTATATATATACTCCCTCTGCCATTTGTCTTTGTCGTCATTGTAAATGTTGCTGTGCCTTTTTGTTTATGAAGATATATTTTGAGCACAACAGAGTTTGGGTTTTGTCCCGCTTTGATCTATGGTGCTTAAATAAATACAGAAGTTCTAAACCTGCGACTGCCTCCTGCCTTCTCCTCTCTGAGAGCTCTGAGACAGGATTGTGTCGAGGCACAGGTCTGGGTAAGGGTAACTAAAAATGTCTGCAACATTGAAGGTCCCAAGAACACAGTGGCCTCCATCATTCTTAAATCGATGAAGTTTGGAACCACCGAGACTCTTCCTAGATCTGGCCGCCCGGCAAAACTGAGCAATCGGGGGAGAAGAGCCTTGGTCAAGGAGGTGACCAAGAACCATATGGCAACTCTGACAGAGCTACAGAGTTCCTCTGTGAAGATGGGAGAACCTTCCAGAAGTACAACCATCTCTGCAGCACTCCACCAATCAGACCTTTATGGTAGAGTAGCCAGACGGAAGCCACTCCTAAGTAAAAGGCATGACAGCCAGCTTGGAGTTTGCCAAAAGCCACCTGAAGACTAAGACAGGATTCTCTGGTCTGATGAAACCAAGATGTAATTATTTGGCCTGAATGCCAAGCATCACGTCTGAAGGAACCTGGCACCATCGCTACGGTGTAGCATGGTGGTGGCAGTATCATGCTATAGGGACGTTCTTCAGTGGCAGAGACTGGGAGACTAGTCAGGATTGAGGCAAATATGAACAAGGCAAAGTACAGAGAGATCCATGATGAAAACCTGCTCCAGAGCACTCAGGATCTCAGACCGGGGAGAAGGTTCACCTTCCAACAGGACAATTACCCTAAGCACACAGCCAAGACAACGCAGGAGTTGCTTCGGGACAAATGTCCTTGTGTGGCCCAGCTAGAGTCTGGACTTGAACCCGATCAAGAGAGACCTGAAAATAACCGTGCAGCAACTCCCCCCATCCAACCTAACAGCTTGAGATGATATGCAGAGAAGAATGTGAGAAACTTCTCAAATACAGGTGTGTCAAGCTTGTTGCGTTATACCCAAGAAGACTGGAGGCTGTCAAAGGTGCTTCAACAAAGTACTGAGTAAAGGGTCTGAATACTTATGTAAATGTGATATTTCACTTGTTTTTTTGTTATTATGGTGCATTGTCTGTAGATTAATGAGGAATTAAAAAAAAAATCTATTTTAGAATAAGGCTATAACTCATCAAAATGTTGAAAAAGTCAAGGCGTCTGAATACCTTCCGATGGCACTGTATTTGTTCAATGCCTAAATTCAAATCATAAACTAAACTCAGCAAAAAAAGAAACGCCCCTTTTTCAGGACCCTGTCTTTCAAAGATAATTCGTAATCCAAATAACTTCACAGTTCTTCATTGTAAAGGATTTAAACATTGTTTCCCATGCTTTTCAATGAACCATAAATAATGAATGAACAATGCACCTGTGGAACGGTCGTTAAGAAACTTAACAGCTTACAGACGGTAGGCAATCAAGGTCACAGTTATGAAAACTAAGGACACTAAAGAGGCCTTCCTACGGACACCAAAAGAAATCCAACCAGGGGTGATGGTCGGATTTACGTTTATCGTTGAGGGAATGAGCGTTCCACCGAGGCATGTACTCTGGAGTGGGATCGATTTGGAGGTGGAGGGTCCATCATGGTCTGGGGCGGTGTGTCACAGCATCATAAGACTGAGCTTGTTGTCATTGCAGGCAATCTCAGCGCTGTTTGTTACAGGGAAGACATCCTCCTCCCTCATGTGGTACCCTTCCTGCAGGCTCATCCTGACATGAGACCCCAGCATGACAATGCCACCAGCCATACTGCTCATTCTGTGCATGATTTCCTGCAAGACAGGAATGTCAGTGTTCTGCCATGGCCAGCGAAGAGCTCAGACCTCAAGCCCATTGAGCACGTCTGGGACCTGTTGGATTGGAGGGTGAGGGCTAGGGCCATTCCCCTCAGAAACATCTGGGAACTTGCAGGTGCCTTAGTGGAAGAGTGGGGTAACATCTCACAGCAAGAACCGGCAAATCTGTTGCAGTCCATGAGGATGAGATGCACTGCAATACTTAATGCAGCTGGTGGCCACACCAGATACAGACTGTTACTTTGGATTATTACTCCCCCTTTATTCAGGGACACATTATTCCATTTCTGTTAGTCACATGTCTGTGGAACTTGTTAAGTTTATGTCTCAGTTGTTGAATCTAGGTATGTTCATTTAAATATTTAAACGTTACGTTTCCTGAAAATAAACGCAGTTGACAGTGAGAGGATGTTTCTTTTTTTGCTGAGTTGATAATGGGTATATGGGTGTACAGATGACAAGGTGGCCCAGAGGAAGCCAGCTGTTCTCAATGCCTACATTGCCCCATTCTTTCCATAGCTCTCACTGAGTTTGAATGAAAGCATCGCACATACGCACGCACGCACGCACACGTACACCAGCTTGATATGTCCCTTGTCTCTATCTGTCTATTCTTGTCCTAGGGGTGAGAAGAGCTGACCAATCAGAACTGAGGAGGATTGTTACAGAGCCCCATGATGAACACCTGATGCTGCACTGACTTCTCTCTCCTGGGAGCTCTCCTCTCCAAACTGTCCCGTTGTGTGTTTCACCGCCTCAGAGGCACGCCTCTGCTGTAAATGTACCCAAGTGATGCTGTAGTATATTTTACAGTAACACACAGTTACAGTATTAAGCTCGTAGCTCTGAATTTACAGGGAAAAGCTTGACAGTGTAGCCACTGTTGCCTACGGTCAGGTTTTGGAGACTAGCGGATGGAAGGGGTCTCACCCCACTGAAACCCTTCAGGCTTTGCTCTCCATTACACTCACAACTCCTGTTTCATCATGTGGAGGGGGCTCTGGAGCGCAGCCCAGACCAGCTGATTACTTCCAGACACTGCTCTGGAGTCTGTTAAATATCTCTCACACACACACACACACACACACACACACACACACTAATGCATACAGTGTTAGCATCACACAGGCACACACACTCAGTATTAGTGTGTGACAGTATACAGTATTGAACACACCAACGCTTTAATCAACATATACCAGTGCAACACAATCCAACACACAGTCCAACCTGGTTTTTATCTGTCCAACCAATGACGCAGAGACGATGAGTAGCAGTTGAGTGGTGAACAAGTCGGTATGGAATGTTATTTCATACACTGCACTGTGGAGGAGGGGAGCGAATACAGGCATAAAGAGTTGGTTCAGACAGACACCCTGCTTACTATATTTGTGTGCCTAGGAACGGCGTGCATAGGAATCTCTATCGCTACTATCTGTATTATCTGTACTATCTGTACTTCTATCTGTCTCCCCCTACTACTGTAAATATTTACCTGTCCCCACGCAGGCTAGCGAGATCCTAGTGAGAAGGATCAGAGGAGGGGGGGGAAATAGAGGAGTGGGTGTATGATCAGCTTCAGTAATACTCCTAGGCAGAGTCTGAGTCAAAGACGTATGACGTCTCACCCCACCAAAAGCCTTGCCCAATCACAATAGGGCGTGCCTATGTCAACAGCCTGGCCTGATGGGTAACCATGGACAGGAAACTATTCATTCTCACAGTTTGTTTTCCTTCCTCTAGCTACAGGAGATTATATCCCGAGACAAGGCCAGAGTGGTTCAGATCAGTGTGTGTGTGTGTTGATAGACAGAAAAGTCTGGTCTTTGAAAGCTACAGCAGTGGTATCTCTATAGAGCCCTATTTGAAACAGTAACACATTATCTTTCATAAATAGAGTAGGATTCTGTACTGTTCTTGGCCGTCTAAATATAACACTGGTTTTTACATTTAAAAGGCACAAAACTATGCGCTGATATTATGGCAATCCATTTTGAATAACCCTTTTTGCTTCCAGGTAGAACTCTTTTGGTTCCAGGAAGAACCCTTTTGGGTTCCATGTAGTACCTTTCCACAGAGGCTTTTACATGGAACCAAAAAAGGTTCTCCTATGGGGGCAACCGAAGAACCCTTTAGGAACCCTTTTTTCTAAGAGTGTAGCAGCCAAGAGAGACACTCACACCGGGCCACTTGCAGTTCAGTAGATCCCTTGGGGAGGTAAGAGGAAGTGTACAGAACTTTGTGTGTGTTCTCTAGATATCAATTGGCCTTTATTTATTTAAATGCATCTGAGTAATTTATTTGTGTGTGTATGTGTATATAGGATATCCCTTAATTTAGGGGTATAAGGGTGATGGCCACACTGAGCCAGCCACTGCCCAGGAAGGCCATTGGAGGCGGTCGTCTGCACCTTCAGGCCTCCTCCAGTCTCAATCAGGTCCAGTGATGGCCTCTGTTCGGAAAGAGAGAGTGAGGTAGTGTCCTGGAGTTCTGCTGTGACCCAAGCTCTAAAAAATAAAAAAACACACACACATGAGTGAAGCTGCTAGACATTGATGAACAGACTCTGCTCGACATTGATGAACAGACTCTGCTAGACATTGATGAACAGACTGCTAGACATTGATGAACAGAGTCAGGACGGACGGGTAATATGCTGGAAAAAAGGAATGCGAGTGTCTCAGGAGAGAAAGGTCCCTGGTTATACCGTCATATTACTCCATAATTTTGTAATTGTGTTTAACTGCCTTAATGTTGCTGGACCCCAGGAAGAGCAGCTAATGGGAATCCTTTGTAAATACGAATACAAACTCCAGTGCGGTTTGGGAGGGACTACAACCTAAGTCCACAGATAATCAGAAAACTATGAGAAGTTAGAAACGCGTGGATCAAAAACGACAATCAGTCAGTGGATCACAGTACGAAAGTGATTCCGGTACCTGGGAGCACATCAGGTCATTAGGGTGCTTGATGCTGTATTGCGAGACCCTTTTCATCTATGTGAGGAATGGCATGTGCAACACTGTCACAGTGTGAAAATAGTGGCCTCTATACCAAAAAGCTGAGCCTGGTCTTTATACAACATCTCCAGATCCCCCTGGCTGACACCACACTGAACAGAGACGTTTCCCTGGGTCAGTAAATAACACCGACGGAACGGCCGCCCAGGGCCAGTGTCTGTGGTGCGGTTGACAAAAGAAAACATTTGCTAAGAAGTTACATTCCTGTCTGTGACTTGTAGGATGTCTCCCCCTTAGACACTAAATCTCTTGGATTATGCACCCCTTAGCCACTCATTTAAAAACCCACCTAAGCAGAAACAGATTGTGTGTTCACTCAGCTTTGTTATCGCAGGTCGAAACACCCATACTGTGTTTAGGCTCCGGGAATGGACCAGAGGCTTTCTAGTTGGCTAAATGTCTGTTAGTTCATCATGAGCTCAGGAAGGGACCGACAGAACAGTCACTATATCACTATATGTAGCATAATGTCCATTGTTCAAGAGTGAGCTCCTGATCTATAGATTGAGGCAATTGGTAAAGCATTACACCCTCCACATACGGTATATTAGAAGTTATTCCAGTGCTTACAACAATGAATTTGTTGCTGCAAACCTCCCACAAGTTTGTGTCAAATTAGCTGCAAACGCAATAGTGTGCTACAAAATGTTTCCAGAAGTTTTCAAATGTTTGCCACGAGCGGTGAATTTGCGACAAACCTTTGGTAACAATATTTATTGCCGCTCGTGGCAAACAGTTCGCCAGAGTTTTATCTTCTGGCAAACAATTCTCTCGACATTCTATTGTAATCTGTGGCAAACCTGTGGCAACAATATGTAATTCCACTAGTGGCAAACAGTTTACATGAATTTGTTTCTGGTGAACACGGCCCCATGACTAGTAACCATAGAGGACCTCTTCAATTGATGTTTTCATAAGAACCAGAAGCAAGGTGAAACAAAAAGTCTGTTAGAGTGTCCAGATGCATCACTGGAACAAAAACACTTAGCCAGCTGCTACCTAGCCAAGCCAAAAAAGAGTTGACCTGAAAGTCTATCTGCAAATCTGTGGGTCAAAACAACCAGAAATATGCCCATTTTAAAGTCAACGTTATAAAAAAACTACTGATTTAAAAAAGCACCATAAAGAAACAGAAACAAAAGTATAAATGCAACATGTAAAGTGTTGGTCCCATGTTTCATGTGGTAAAATTAAAAAATTGCAGAAATGTTCCATACGTACAAAAAGCTTATTTCTCTCAAATTTTGTGCACAAATTTGTTTACATCCCTGACAGGTGTGGCATCTCAAAAGGCTGATTAAACAGCATTTAGACAGCATTTAATGTGATAGATATCACACCCTGATCTGTTTCACCTGTCATTGTGTTCGTCTCCACCCCCCTCCAGGTGTCGCCTATCTTCTCCCAGTGTATTTATACCTGTGTTATCTGTTGGTCTGTTGCCAGTGAGTTTTGTTCATCAAGCCTACCAGCGGTTTTCCCCTTGCTCCTGTCTTTTTCTAGTTCCTGTTTTTCTGTTTTTCACCATTCTGCCAGCCCTGACCCTGCCTAACATTCTGTACCTTGTCACACCATCCTTGATTATTGACCTCTGCCTACCCTGACCCCGAGACTGCCTGCCGTTCTGTACCTTTTGAACTCTGATCTGGATTACTGATCTCTGCCTGCCCCTGTTCTAGTAATAAACTTTTGCTACTTCCACACTGTCTGCAACTGGGTTTTCTCCTGAAACGTGATAATAGCTAATGATTTGCTGGATATTTTAATCACATAATTTTGAATGAAGATATTGCTGTCTTTTAAAGCAAAACATCACTTTTGCAGATGAATACAATTTCCTTACCCGTGGTGTTGGAAGAGGCTTCATTAGGAAGATGCAGCAACATCCTGGAAAGATGTTTGTGGTGCACTCACTCATAACACTTTTTTTCAGTGATACATGAGCGTATCGTCTTTGTTTTCCCCTCTCATCAAGCTACACACAATACCCCATAATGACAAAGAAAAACAGGTTTTTAGAAGTTTAAAAAGTATTCAGACCCTTTACTCAGTACTTTCTTGAAGCACCCTTGGCATCAAGTACAGCCTTGAGTCTTCTTTGGATATGATGCTACAAGCTTGGCACACCTGTATTTGGGGAGTTTCTCCCATGCTTCTCTGCAGATCCTCTCAAGCTTTGTCAGGTTGGATGGGGAGCGTCGCTGCACAGCTATTTTCAGGTCTCTCCATAGATGTTGTATCGGGTTCAAGTCCGGGCCCTGGCTGGGCCACTCAAGGACATGCAGAGACTTGTCGCAAAGACAGTCCTGCGATGTCTTGAATGTGTGCTTAGGGTCGTAGTCCTGTTGGAAGGTGAACCTTTTCCCCAGTCTGAGGTCCTGACCTCTCTGGAGCAGGTTTTCATCAAGGATCTCTCTATACTTTGCTCCATTCATCTTCCCCTCAAACCTGACTAGTCTCTCAGTTCCTACCACTGAAAAACATACCCTAAGCATGATGCTGCCACCACCATGCTTCACTGTAGGGATGGTGCCTTGTTTCCTCCAGATGTGACACTTGGCATTTAGGCCAAAGTGTTCAATCTTGGTTTCATCAGACCAGAGAATCTTGTTTCTCATGGTCTGAGAGTCCTTTAGGTGCATTTTGGCAAACTCCAAGCAGGCTGTCATGTGTGTTTTACTGAGGAGTGATTTTTTTTATACATTTGCAAAAATGTCTAAATGTCTGTTTTCACTTTGTTATTATAAGGTATTGTGTGTAGATTGATGAGGAAAAAATGTTATTTAATCAATTTTAGAATAAGGCTGTAATGTAACAAAATGTGGAAAAGGGGATGGGGTCTGAATACTTTCCGAATGCACTGTATATGTCATGGGATGTATAGACAATATGAACAGTATATGGATAGAATATGTAGCATGTCTGAAGAATAGTGTATGTACAGCAATAGTTAAATAGGATAGGCCTTGACTATAATACAGTATATACATATGAAGTGGGTAAAACAGTATGTAAACATTATTAAAGTGACCGGTGTTCCATGACTATGTACATAGGGCAGCAGCTTCTAAGGTGCATGATAGAGTAACCGGGTGGTAGCCGGCTAGTGACAGTGACTAAAGTTCAGTGCAGGGTACTGGGATGAGGCAGGCTAGTGGTGACTATTTAACAGTCCGATGGCCATGAGATAGAAGCTGTTTTTCAGTGTCTTGGTCCCAGCTTTGATGCACCTGTACTGACCTCGCCTTCTGGATGATAGTGGAGTGAACAGGCCGTAGCTCGGGTGGCTGGGGTCGTTGATGATCATTTTGGCCATCCTGTGAATCTGGATGCTGCAGGTATTGTCATGTCTTTGGCTATGCCGGATTAAGTGATATGACATGCTATTCTATGAAATCTTTTCACTGTAATAAATATTACCTGATTGAGCTAATCATGCAAATGTAATTAACTAGAAATTTGTGGCACCACGAGAGAGTGTTTTATAGCTGTTATCTTCCGAATAAACTCTTAAAGACCTAGTAATATTTTACATCAATAGCAGTCAATATTAATCGTCACCTTATTTCAGTCTCATCTGAAAGTTGTAAATTCTTGGTTACAGTGCCTTGCGAAAGTATTCGGCCCCCTTGAACTTTGCGACCTTTTGCCACATTTCAGGCTTCAAACATAAAGATATAAAACTGTATTTTTTTGTGAAGAATCAACAACAAGTGGGACACAATCATGAAGTGGAATGACATTTATTGCATATTTCAAACTTTTTTAACAAATCAAAAACTGAAAATTGGGCGTGCAAAATTATTCAGCCCCCTTAAGTTAATACTTTGTAGCGCCACCTTTTGCTGCGATTACAGCTGTAAGTCGCTTGGGGTATGTCTCTATCAGTTTTGCACATCGAGAGACTGAAATTTTTCCCATTCCTCCTTGCAAAACAGCTCGAGCTCAGTGAGGTTGGATGGAGAGCATTTGTGAACAGCAGTTTTCAGTTCTTTCCACAGATTCTCGATTGGATTCAGGTCTGGACTTTGACTTGGCCATTCTAACACCTGGATATGTTTATTTTTGAACCATTCCATTGTAGATTTTGCTTTATGTTTTGGATCATTGTCTTGTTGGAAGACAAATCTCCGTCCCAGTCTCAGGTCTTTTGCAGACTCCATCAGGTTTTCTTCCAGAATGGTCCTGTATTTGGCTCCATCCATCTTCCCATCAATTTTAACCATCTTCCCTGTCCCTGCTGAAGAAAAGCAGGCCCAAACCATGATGCTGCCACCACCATGTTTGACAGTGGGGATGGTGTGGTCAGGGTGATGAGCTGTGTTGCTTTTACGCCAAACATAACGTTTTGCATTGTTGCCAAAAAGTTCAATTTTGGTTTCATCTGACCAGAGCACCTTCTTCCACATGTTTGGTGTGTCTCCCAGGTGGCTTGTGGCAAACTTTAAACAACACTTTTTATGGATATCTTTAAGAAATGGCTTTCTTCTTGCCACTCTTCCATAAAGGCCAGATTTGTGCAATATACGACTGATTGTTGTCCTATGGACAGAGTCTCCCACCTCAGCTGTAGATCTCTGCAGTTCATCCAGAGTGATCATGGGCCTCTTGGCTGCATCTCTGATCAGTCTTCTCCTTGTATGAGCTGAAAGTTTAGAGGGACGGCCAGGTCTTGGTAGATTTGCAGTGGTCTGATACTCCTTCCATTTCAATATTATCGCTTGCACAGTGCTCATTTGGATGTTTAAAGCTTGGGAAACCTTTTTGTATCCAAATCCGGCTTTAAACTTCTTCACAACAGTATCTCGGACCTGCCTGGTGTGTTCCTTGTTCTTCATGATGCTCTCTGCGCTTTTAACGGACCTCTGAGACTATCACAGTGCAGGTGCATTTATACGGAGACTTGATTACACACAGGTGGATTGTATTTATCATCATTAGTCATTTAGGTCAACATTGGATCATTCAGAGATCCTCACTGAACTTCTGGAGAGAGTTTGCTGCACTGAAAGTAAAGGGGCTGAATACTTTTGCACGCCCAATTTTTCAGTTTTTGATTTGTTAAAAAAGTTTGAAATATCCAATAAATGTCGTTCCACTTCATGATTGTGTCCCACTTGTTGTTGATTCTTCACCAAAAAATACAGTTTTATATCTTTGTTTGAAGCCTGAAATGTGGCAAAAGGTCGCAAAGTTCAAGGGGGCCGAATACTTTCGCAAGGCACTGTATTAAAAAAAACCTAAGCTAGACTAGCCTACTTTAACAACAGCTAACTAACTAACCAAAAATACAGTGGGTGGTCCGCCCAGTTCTAACTAGTGTATTTAACAAAGTCTACCTACGGGTAGTATATGCCCATGGGCGACTTGTCTTGGTGTCCCCTTTTCCCACCAGCAAACAAACAAACACCATAACCAAAAACAATACTCACAGGTGAGGACAAAGTGCTATGGAGGTGCTCAAACAAAAGAGAGGTTAATACACAAAGAGAGAGTGAAACACAGAGACCTACAGACATGGCATTTACAGAGAGAGATTGAGCTATAGAGCAAACAACTGACAGGGTTTTTAAACCAAGGGAAAGGAACTGTGATAGGGTAAGAAAACAGGAGGAGGTGTGTCTTCTGATTGATGATTGATTGGTGACTGATTGGGGACTGATGATTTTCACCTGTGAGGGGAGAAGGAGAGCAAACACAGGATACATACACACACACACAGGATACCTGTATCCGTAACACTTACATAGGTATTCCTCTTGGCCAGATGGGTTAGGGCAGTGTACAGTGCGATGGCAATCGCATCATCCGTGGATCTATTGGGGCAGTATGCAAATTGCAGTCAGTCTAGGGTGTTGGGTAAGGTGAAGGTGCTATGATATTTAACTAGCCTCTTGAAGCACTTCATGGTGAAAGAAGGGCAATAGTCATTTAGCTCAGTTACCTTCACTTTCTTAGGTACAGGAACAATGGTGAACATTGTGAAGCAAGTGGGGACAATAGACTGGGACAGGGAGAGTGATGGCCTACATCAGCGGGACTGTGTGTTTTCCTCGAAGCGGGCAAAGAAGCTGTTTAGCTTGTACGGGGAGCAAGACCTCGGGTTCTGTCTCGGGAGGAAATGTGGTCTGCATTTGATTGTGATGGTCGGGTGAACAAAAGGATTTGAGTTCCTGTATGTTAATCACGAAAACTTACACCTCTGCATTTCTTTTTCCCGGAGAGTACTTTATTTCTGTCTGCGCAACGTACTGAGAACCCAGCTGAGAGAGCCATGATGTCCTACACAGTTTTTGTGTAATTCTATGATTTCATGTATATTGGCTGTTTAATGATGAGCAAAACTGGGAATTTCGTCTCTGCAACGTTTTCAAGTCGGATTCCTTTCCAAATAGCCTATATTTTCATATTGCATTACTTGTTAACTTCATACATTTTATTAGTTCCAATATACTTCCAGTGTTGTTGAATGGTTGCTTGGACAGTTACTGAAGCTATGTTTTTTTGTCTGTTATCGTTGAAAACACTTAGTGGTTAGAGCGTTGGACTAGTAACCGGAAGGTTGCATGTTCAAATCCCCGAGCTGACAAGGTACAAATCTGTCGTTCTGCCCCTGAACAGGCAGTTAACCCACTGTTCCTATGCCGTCATTGAAAATAAGAATTTGTTCTTAACTGACTTGCCTAGTTAAATAAAGGTAAAACAAAATTTCAAATGCAGCAGTCTTAGCTACTTAGCCAGCTAGCATTGCTAGTGTTAGCACCAATGATACGCGCAGAGAGACTAGGATTCTGTAATGATTTGCCTGTACATTTCATAATAAATATTTTGCTCTTCTAACAGGCCTACATATTGTTTGGACTGTTGTTTAAGATGATAACATGACATTTGGCTATTATTGTTGCAAGCACTATTATTTCGGATGTAGCAATCAGACTAGCTAGCATGCTAACTAGATACAGTAACTCTGTGTTATAGCATTTCTAGTTAGCGTCTAATTATTTTTTTGTGTACTGCAGTTGATTGGTGACAAACATATATGAACATATATTCAGCATGACACTCTTGCAAGCATTATAATATATTTACAACCCAAAATTAATGTGAAATGGATTTATAACTTATGACACAAGCAATATATTTAGGCTAAGATTAATCTGGGCTTGATAGCCAGCTAGCTAAACTAACTGAGGAATGCACCCTGGAAATTGTAATATGCTGTAGACGAGGGCAATACAGAAGCTTTCAAATGACAAAAACGAGGAATCGTGCAGTAGTGCAGTATGATTAACAAAAACGATAAAACATCAAAATGTTTTTCAAATCTTATAGCAGTGCATATACTCAGCATAATAACTGCTTATAAAGTGGCAGATGTGTTCTTTCATTTAAGAGTGCTCCCTGTGGAACTGTCTGAAGCTGTGCAGTAGAGAGGAGAAGCTAGATAATCCCAACAAGGAGTTCTGCAGTCACTGCAAAGCTCGCAGAGACGCCATGAGGAAATTGGAGATCTGAAAAGTTCCAACCATAGCGGTGTACTTAATAGAATGATCCTACATTGGCGGACAAGGGTAGAAGCTCCAGACTAATGTTGACTTTCCTCAGGAGAACTCGGACCTGACCCAGTATGTCATTGGCCCAAAACAGAGGCTCAAGATGTACAACCTCTAATCACAATGAGGGTTGGATGGTGGTCACGACATAGCCTTCTGTAAGAACGCCATCAAACAGGGCTGGTACAAGTTTGGAAAAAAGGAGGTGTCAGACATCTCCACCTCCTCAGTCAAGTCCTCTGCCGCCTGCATCTTATTCTACTCCTCACTGTGAGGAGTGGCAGGACTCAAGAGGAAATGTGTGTGTGAGCTTCCCAAAAATATATTTCTCTACAGATGTGTATTTTAGATTTGTTTGAAATGTCTACAGCCTATAAATTATCCATGAGGTGCAAGCTCTTATTTAACCTACTTTCCCTTTTGTAATTCTGTTTCATTAAGTCAGATATAAATTAAGCTAGTATAAAGAACATGATTTAACCACTTAAATTTGTTGCTATCCTAGATTTTATTAGTGTTACCCTGAACAGTGACCTCAACTGTTTCCATGTACAGTACCAGTCAACATTTTGGACACACTTACTCATTTCAAGGGTGTTTCTTTATTTTTACTATTTTCTACTTTGTAGAATAATAGTGAAGACATCAAAACTATGAAATAACACGTATGGAATCATGTAAAAACCAAAGAAGTGCTAAAAAAAATCAAAATATATTTTATATTTGAGATTCTTCAAAGTAGCCACCCTTTGCCTTGATGACAACTTTGCACTCTCTTGGCATTCTCAACCAGCTTCATGAGGTAGTCACCTGGAATAAATTTCAATTAACAGGTGTGCCTTGTTAAAAGTTAATTTGTGGAATTTCTTTCCTTCTTAATGCATTTGAGCTAATCATTTGTGTTGTGACAATGTAGGGGTGGTGAACAGAAGATAGACCAAGTCCATATTATGGCAAGAACAGCTCAAATAAGCAAAGAGAAACAATAGTCCATCATTAAATCAAATCAAATCTAATTATATTTGTAACATGCTCCAAATATAACAGGTTAAATGATTACTTACAAGCCAACAATGCAGTTTTAAGAAAAATACAAATAAATAAAAGAGCAGCAGTAAAATAACAATAGCAAGGCTATATACAGGGGGTCCCGGTACAGAGTCAATGTGCGGGGGTAATTCGTCAGGGAGTCTTATGGCTTGAGGGTAGAAGCTGTTTAGAAGCCTCTTGGACCTAGACTTGTCGCTCCGGTACTGCTTACCGTGCAGACGCAGAGAGAACAGTCTATGACTAAGGTGGCTGGAGTCTTTGACAATTTTTAGGGCCTTCCTCTGACACCGCCTGGTACAGTGCCTTGCGAAAGTATTCGGCCCCCTTGAACTTTGCGACCTTTTGCCACATTTCAGGCTTCAAACATAAAGATATAAAACTGTATTTTTTTGTGAAGAATCAACAACAAGTGGGACACAATCATGAAGTGGAACGACATATATTGGATATTTCAAACTTTTTTAACAAATCAAAAACTGAAAAATTGGGCGTGCAAAATTATTCAGCCCCCTTAAGTTAATACTTTGTAGCGCCACCTTTTGCTGCGATTACAGCTGTAAGTCGCTTGGGGTATGTTTCTATCAGTTTTGCACATCGAGAGACTGAATTTTTTCCCATTCCTCCTTGCAAAACAGCTCGAGCTCAGTGAGGTTGGATGGAGAGCATTTGTGAACAGCAGTTTTCAGTTCTTTCCACAGATTCTCGATTGGATTCAGGTCTGGACTTTGACTTGGCCATTCTAACACCTGGATATGTTTATTTTTGAACCATTCCATTGTAGATTTTGCTTTATGTTTTGGATCGTTGTCTTGTTGGAAGACAAATCTCCGTCCCAGTCTCAGGTCTTTTGCAGACTCCATCAGGTTTTCTTCCAGAATGGTCCTGTATTTGGCTCCATCCATCTTCCCATCAATTTTAACCATCTTCCCTGTCCCTGCTGAAGAAAAGCAGGCCCAAACCATGATGCTGCCACCACCATGTTTGACAGTGGGTATGGTGTGTTCAGGGTGATGAGCTGTGTTGCTTTTACGCCAAACATAACGTTTTGCATTGTTGCCAAAAAGTTCAATTTTGGTTTCATCTGACCAGAGCACCTTCTTCCACATGTTTGGTGTGTCTCCCAGGTGGCTTGTGGCAAACTTTAAACGACACTTTTTATGGATATCTTTAAGAAATGGCTTTCTTCTTGCCACTCTTCCATAAAGGCCAGATTTGTGCAATATACGACTGATTGTTGTCCTATGGACAGAGTCTCCCACCTCAGCTGTAGATCTCTGCAGTTCATCCAGAGTGATCATGGGCCTCTTGGCTGCATCTCTGATCAGTCTTCTCCTTGTATGAGCTGAAAGTTTAGAGGGACGTCCAGGTCTTGGTAGATTTGCAGTGGTCTGATACTCCTTCCATTTCAATATTATCGCTTGCACAGTGCTCCTTGGGAGTGTTTAAAGCTTGGGAAATCTTTTTGTATCCAAATCCGGCTTTAAACTTCTTCACAACAGTATCTCGGACCTGCCTGGTGTGTTCCTTGTTCTTCATGATGCTCTCTGCGCTTTTAACGGACCTCTGAGACTATCACAGTGCAAGTGCATTTATACGGAGACTTGATTACACACAGGTGGATTGTATTTATCATCATTAGTCATTTAGGTCAACATTGGATCATTCAGAGATCCTCACTGAACTTCTGGAGAGAGTTTGCTGCACTGAAAGTAAAGGGGCTGAATAATTCTGCACGCCCAATTTTTCAGTTTTTGATTTATTAAAAAAGTTTGAAATATCCAATAAATGTCGTTCCACTTCATGATTGTGTCCCACTTGTTGTTGATTCTTCACAAAAAATACAGTTTCATATATTTATGTTTGAAGCCTGAAATGTGGCAAAAGGTCGCAAAGTTCAAGGGGGCCGAATACTTTCGCAAGGCACTGTATAGAGGTCCTTGATGGCAGGATGCTTGGCCCCCCACACACTATCCTCTGTAGGGCGTTGCAGTCAGGCCGAGCAGTTGCCATACCAGGCAGTGATGCAAACAGTAAGGATGCTCTCGATGGTGCAGCTGAACCTTTTGAGGATCTGAGGACCCATGACAAATCTTTTCAGTCTCCTGAGGGGGAATCTCATCGTTCTCATCGTTGTTGGTGTTCAGGCCTACCACTGTTGTGTCATCCGCAAACTTAATGATGGTGTTGGAGTTGTGCCTGGCCATGCCGTCATGAGTGAACAGGGAGTACAGGAGGGGACTGAGACAGGGAGAGGTTGAAAATGTCAGTGAAGACAGTTGCCACTTGGCCAGCGCATGCTTGGACTACACGTCTTGGTAATCTGTCTGGCCCTGCGGCCTTGTGAATGTCGACGTGTTTAAAGATGTTACTCACATCGGCAAGCATAGAAGTAATTTAGCTCATCTAGTAGGCTTGTGTCACTGTGCAGCTCGCGGCTGTGCTTCCCTTTGCAGTCTGTAATAGTTTGCAAGCCCTACCACATCCAACGAGCATTGGAGCCGGTGTAGTGCAATTCAATTGTAGTCCTGTATTGACACTTTGCCTGTTTGATGGTTCGTCGGAGGGCATAGCGGGATTTATTACAAGCTTCCGGGTTAGAGTCCCTCTTCTTGAATACGGAAACTCTACTCATTTCCTGCTTTAGTTTTTGCGTGTAAGCAGGAATCAAGAGAATAGAATTATGGTCAGATTTGGTAAATGGAGGACGAGGGAGAGCTTTGTACGCATCTCCGTGTGTGGAGTGAAGGGGGTCTATAGTGTTTTCCCCTCCGGATGAGCATTTCTCTCTTTGCTTATGGCCGTATACAGCTCATTCATTGAGTGCGGTCTTAGTGCCAGCATTGGTTTGTGGTGGTAAATAGACAGCTGTGAAGAATATAGATAAAACTCTCTAGGTAGATAGAGTGGTCTACAGCTTATCATGAGATACTCTACTTCAGGTGAGACTTCCTTCGATACCGTGCACCAGCTGTTGTTTACAAATATACATAGACCGCCACCCCTTGTCTTACCAGAGGCTGCTGTTCTATCCTACTGATACAGTGTATAACAGCTGTATGTTATTCATGTCGTCGTTCAGGCACTTCTCGGTGAAACATAAGATATTACAGTTTTTAATGTCCCATTGGTAGAATATACGTGCTTGTAGTTCGAACACTTTATTATCCAGTGATTGTACGTTGGCCAATAGTACCGATGGTGTTACGGCTTTCTAGGTGGGAAGGAGAGTCGGACCAAAATGCGGCGTGTAGATTGCGATCCATGTTTAATAAACAAATGTAAAACACGAATCAGTTACAAACACTACAAAACAAAGAACGTAACTAAAACCGAAACAGCCTATACTGGTGTAAATGAACAAGGACATCAGGACACTAAGGACAATCACCCACAAAACACTCAAATAATATGGCTGCCTAAATATGGTTCCCAATCAGAGACAACGATAAACACCTGACTCTGGTTGAGAACCACTTCAGACAGCCATAGACTTAACTAGAACACACCACTAAGCTACAATCCCAATACAAACACACCACATACAAAAACCCATGCCACACCCTGGCCTGACCAAATAAATGAAGACAAACACAAAATACTTCGACCAGGGCGTGACAGATGGCAAAGGGATATTAGCCACTTGTGGCCATATCCTTACAAGGCACCCCGATCTCCTTCCGTGATACCTCCGTCTCTTTCTCCTGCAAATGGCGGGGATGAGGGCCTAGTCTGGTGTCTGGAGTAAATCCCTCTCGTCCGACTCATTAAAGAATAATTATTCGTCCAGTTTGAGGTGAGTAATCGCTGTTCTGATGTCCAGAAGCGCTTTTTTGTCATAAGAGATGATAGCAGCAACATTATGTACAAAATAAGTTACAAACAATGCGAAAAAAACAAACAAAATAGTGTTATTAATTAAAAACCCATACAATGGCAGCCATCCACTCCAGCACCATCTTCATTACTTTAATTAAGACATGAAGGTCAGTCAATACGGAAAATTTAAAGAAGCCATCAAGCGCTATGATGAAACTGGTGCTAGTGAGGACCGCCACAGGAAAGGAAGACCCAGAGTTACCTCTGCTGCAGAGGATATGGTCATTAGTTACCAGCTTCAGAAATTGCAACCCAAATAAATGTTTCACAGAGTTCAAGTAACAGACACATCTCAACATCAACTGTTCAGAGGAGACTACGTGAATCAGACCTTCATGTGCAAATTGCTGCAAAGAAACCACGATACCAAAGGACACATTAATAAGAAGAGACTTGCTTGGGCCAAGAAACACAAGCAATGGACATTAGACCGGTAGAAATCTGTCCTTTAGTCTGATGATTCCAAATTTGAGATTTTTGGTTCCAACCTCTGTGTCTTTGTGAGGCGAAGATTAGGTGAACGGATTAATACAAACTTTGAGAAATAACGAGGAGCAACCACAATGTGTTTTGTGCGGGGAAGTACTTAGTAATGAGCCTCTCAAAACGGAACAAATTAAAATGACATGTCCTGACCAAACATCCACAGTATGGTGGTAAACCCAGAGTGTTCTTTCAGAACAGGGCAGAATGCTTCAGGAAACAGTGCTTCGACAGTGGAAGAGTAAGTCAGCTTGCAAGGCATTGTTGTCATTTTATAACATAAGCAGAAATAAGGGAGTACTATTCAATTCAAGGGGATTTATTGGCATGGGAAACATATGTTTACATTGGCAAAGCAAGTGAAATAGATAATAAACATAAGTGAAATAAACAAAAAATGAACAGTTAACATTACACACAAAAGTTCCAAAAGAATAAAGACATTTGAAATGTCATGTTATGTCTATATACAGTGTTGTAACGATGTGTAAATAGTTAAACTACAAAAGGGAAAATAAATAAACATAAATATGGGTTGTATTTACAATTGTTTGTTCTTCACTGGTTACCCTTTTCTGCAACAGGTCACAAATATTGCTGCTGTGATTGCACAATGTGGTATTTCCACCAAAAGATATGGGAGTTGATTAAAACATTTTTTTTTCAAATTCTTTGTGGATCTGTGTAATCTGAGGGAAATATGTGTCTCTAATATGGTCATACATTTGGCAGGAGGTTAGGAAGTGCAGCTCAGTTTCCACCTCATTTTGTGGGCAGTGTGCACATAGCCTGTCCTCTCTTGAGAGCCAGGTCTGCCTTCGGCGGCCTTTCTCAACAGCAAGGCTATGCTCACTGAGTCTGTACATAGTCGAGGCTTTCCTTATTTTAGTGGTCAGGTATTTTGCCACTGTGAACTCTCTGCTTAAGGCCAAATACCATTCTAGTTTGCTCTGTTTAGTGTTAATTCTTACTATCTCTTGAAGTAGTTGATGTGAGTTTCTCTTTCAAACAATCCCCTTGTACACCGCTAATAGCCAGCTAGCTAACGTTAGCCAAAGCAAGCTAGCGAGCTACTGATAGTGCAACCATAAGTAACAGTACATATGAAGATGAAACATGATCAGGTCTACTGTGCATCTTGCTGTAGAAATTATTGTTGAACTGTTGCTGTTAAAATACAAGTAATATGTTTTATTCTGAACTGGAATAAACTGATTGAAGCGAGATGCTTTTTGGGGCAAACACTCACACAGTTCTGGGTTGCTCATCTACAGCAGGAAGCTGTCTCCTGCCTGTCTGAGAAAGCAGTAGATGTTCTGATCCAGTTTGGCACCACATACCTATGTAAGTTAGGGTTCTCAACTCTGGCATGCTTAAAAAAACAAATACAGACACAAACTCAATGCTGAGCATGACTTCAGAGTTGCACTGTCAAAAACTGAGCCCAGAATAGACCTGCTTGTTGAAAACTTCAACCGGTCACACACCTCTCATTAGGACTGTGTGCATGTGTGTGTTTTCTGGTCTACATCTGTGTTAGATGATCAATCAGTTTATTCCAGTTCAGAAGGAAAATTGTTTATTATATTTTAACAGCAACAGTTCCAACCTAAACAGATATGTGTGTTTTTAATGGGGAAAAATAAATATGAATAGCTATTTATATGGGTATTTAATTTAATTGTTATTTGTCTATATTGCATTTGTTTGAGACAGAATTTCTCATTCGGGTCCCAGGATGAAAAGGTTTAAGAACCCCTGGTCTACAATATAAAATATATTTTGATTTGTTTAACACTTTTTTTGGTTACTACATGATTCCATATGTGTTATTTCATAGTTTTGATGTCTTCACTATTATTCTACAATGTAGAAAATAGTAAAAATGTCACACCCTGACCTTAGAGCCTTTTAATGTCTCTATTTGGTTTGGTCAGGGTATGATTTGAGGTGTGCGTTCTGTTTTGTTTTTCTATGATTTTGTATTTCTATGTTTTGGCCGGGTATGGTTCTCAATCAGGGACAGCTGTCTATCGTTGTCTCTGATTGGGAACCATACTTAGGTAGCCCTTTTCCATCCTTTCTGTGTGGGAGGTTGTCTTTGTCTGTAGCCCTTAAGCGTCATGGTCGTTTTGTATGGGTTATTGTTTTTGTCGGTGTCATCCGAAATAGGAATATGTATGCTCACCACGTTGTGCTTTAGTCCTCCTCATTCAATGGCCGTGACAAAAAATAAAGAAAAACCCTTGAATGAGTAGGTGTGTCGACACTTTTGACTGGTTCTGTACACTAATCCTAATTCCTGTGTATGCACAGGGATAACCCGCTGGGCACAGACGCCATTTCGATGTCTAGTTTTAATTTACATTTGGTTTAGTTGTCAACTAACGTGAATTCAATGTGAAATCAACAAAAAATTGCACCATGTTATTAGATTTAGGTCCAAAGTTGGGTGAAAAAAAGGCAAATCCAAGATGTTGATGTTTTGCAAATCTAATCAGTTTTCCACGTTGATTCAACGTCACATTGAAGAAAAAATGACTTGCAAACAACTTTGATTCAACCTGTTTTTGCCCAGTGGGAAGGGTTGTCCTGGCACAATTTAGCCTGACCATCCTTTTGGAATCATGGCCACAGTGTCCAGAAAGGCCAGTTTACTCACTTTAATTGCATAAGTCTTTCTGTGAAAACCCAGTAGGGTCAAAAGGACAACAGAGTCACTTGATTTGAAGCTAAAAATCACAGCTGCATTCAAAACCCCCACAAAGGATCAATTGGGCTGTGCTCTGTTGGAGAGCACATAACTACGTAGTGTTGCAACGATGAGTTTGTGTCTGTTTTGCTTGAGGGTGCATGTGATTAGGTGCCTTTAAGGAAAAATGGATGTGGCTGTGTGTGTTGAGAACATATAAGGGAGAAGTGAAACTGATAATTCAACTCATGTGATTTCGATCACAATTTCCTGTATCTTCTGTGCGCTAATGTCCTGATGCTTTCAAGCAATTCTCTCCGACTACTTCATGTGTTGTTTCTGTTCATGTGATGGTCACAGAGTACATGTGATCACTATACCCCTGAGCCACACACACAGTGCTTATTCGTTACTGCCCAGTGCAGTTAGAACAAAAGCAGGAGATTGTGTGTTCTGTAGGGAGATCAAATGTCCCCTTTCTGCTGACCCAAGGGTCACACACGCATCTTTCATTAGTTCTTCGTCCAGACGGCTTGTCATCTCCTTACATTAACTTTGGGGTTTCAGTTATCAATAGATATGACAGGGTCAATGCAAGATACGTGTTTTGTGGGACAAGTTGCAACCAATGTGATGTGTTACCTCCACAGTGTGAGGCCAGGATAAACATGCACACGTTGACCTCATTTAACACAGGGCAGCCTGCAGTCTCATTTCCTGTGACTCTGCCCAAGCAATGAACAAGGAGTCAGGAAAATACACAACTTGACCTAGATATCTTTAATAAATGTATTAAAATGTTAGTCAGAATATGTCTGTAGGTTACCGTAACTCAAGGCAAATATCAAACGGGGCAAGGAATTTGTGCTACTTTCCAACATTATTCCAACCCATCCCAAACCTTTCTCAGGCAACTATAGTAGCTTTGTTCATGGGTCTGGACACATTGGTCTGCATTAGACATGGACTCTGTGAGGATATTGATGTAGCCATGTATCCATCAGCTGTGACCACTGTGAGAAGTACTGTATCTCCTCAATCGCTATTCCAATATGATATGCTGTCTAGTTCTGGTAGACCACCTCATGTTATGTAAGGTCCTGGTGCATCACTTCCTACTAAGTCCTGGACATGTGCACCTCTTTCTGAGTCATCTGGTCCAGAGGAATCGACTCCTCTGGTGTTTGGTCGGACGGGACCTCCTTATGTGTGTGGAGGTGACGAAGTCCTACTTCTTCATCCTCTCCTGATGTATATGGTCCGAATATATCCCCTTCTTGGGCGTATGATATTGTTGCATCTGTTTCATCCAGACCTGCTCCATTTTGTTGGTGTATGTGGTCTATGTTCAGTGGATCCTGTTTCATCCAGACCTGCTCCATTTTGTTGGTGTATGTGGTCTATGTTCAGTGGATCCTGTTTCATCCAGACCTGCTCCATTTTGTTGGTGTATGTGGTCTATGTTCAGTGGATCCTGTTTCATCCAGACCTGCTCCATTGTGTTGGTGTATGTGATCTATGTTCAGTGGATCCTGTTTCATCCAGACCTGGTCCATTTTGATGGTGTATGTGGTCTATGTTCAGCGGATTCTGTTTCATCCAGACCTGCTCCATTTTGTTGGTGTATGTGATCTATGTTCAGTGGATCCTGTTTCATCCAGACCTGGTCCATTTTGATGGTGTATGTGGTCTATGTTCAGCGGATTCTGTTTCATCCAGACCTGCTCCATTTTGTTGGCGTAAAGTTGATCCAATTATGATTATTGCTGTATCTACACCACAACAATACAGTGTTTTAGAACAGCAAGTCATCCTCCTCAAGAACGGTTTAAAACGTGTTACTGTTCTGACCCTCTAGTCTTCGGTTACCTGCATGTGAGGGTCTTTATTAAAAGCAACGGTCGCCCATCTTTACGATTGTCCATCGTTTGCTATCCTACTGGAAAGATAGCTGAAAGTACAATCAGGTATCACATTATTTTTAGAGGTCTGTAGTCGCTTACCTCTGTGTCTTAGAAACTGTGAAGCCAAAAGAAGGCTACAAAGGCTGCTGTTCCCCACAATGACCTCTCACTGTTGTGCTCATCCTCCACTGTGAAACAGATTGTGTTTCTTCATTAACTATCTGCTTGTCTTTGTTTGTTTGTAGCGATGTATATGAATAGTGTAGAAAACCTATACATTTAACGAGTATGCTATACCTACCTATTGGAGTAACTGTAATGTTGACCTGGGTCTGGACCACGTATCTGCTCTGAAAGCCTGAGAATATATACAGTTATAGGTTCCTGATTCTCTGGGTTGCGAAGCAGGGATCCGTTGCGCATCAGAACCTGGTCCTGCTCCAGTCTAGCCCGGTCCTCCCAGAGGTTGGAAGTCCGTCTGGTTCTGCTGTCGTAGTTTAGGATGACTGTGGGCTCATTAGTCCTGGTGAAGGTCCATGTGAGGGAGAAGTTCTGGAGGTTCTGTGGAGCCATGCAAGGAATGGACAGCTCTTGACTGTCCAATCAATTTCTCTTCAAGTTTAAACATCTCAAATCCTGTGTCAATGATACCTCTCTCCTTTGTCAACAACCTTCATGACCCCTAAAAAGCACAATATTTAACCATAAGTTTCACACTTTTATGAGGCACATATTTAAAGTGCCTTTAAATGTCACTATATCTCTGGACAGGTTGAAGGTTTTCTCTAAAGACACTAAATAGACTGACCAATAATTCCTAGATCTGTTTCAAGGAGCATTTCAAATACAAGCTTAGTCAGTTCTTGGTAAAATGCCTTTTCAGGCTAAATCTAGGAGAGAACAACTTGCTCACGGTGAATTCTCGTGAGACTTGGTTTTATAAACATAACACTGCATTCCAAGGATGCTGATCCATACCTTGCTGCCTCATAGAGACTGTCCACACCTGGGCCTTGTCTGTAGAGATGACAGAGCAGAAGTAGGTGTGGTCAGAGACATGACCCACGATCCTTACTGTGCTCTCCACTGTGTACAGACCTTTGGAGTCTGGGGTTTTGCTGGTGGAGTTCTGTGTTTCTGGGGCAGACACTGGGTCTGTTGTCCATGCCACCTGAGGGACAGGATAGACGTTCTGAGATGAACAGGAGACGACCTCCCAAGTCATCTCTATTCTCACTGACTGGATGAGAGCTGCAAAATAGAAATCAAGTGTTATTGATAGTGTTGAATAAAGTATGAACCATGAGTGTTTATTTTATTTTTTACATTGATAACATTAGTTTACTAGCCCTCTAGAGTTTCCATGGCCAATCGTGGCATATTATTGTAAATCAGTCATGTTTTTTTGTTTTATCGAGTGGATGCTTGCATTGTTAGTCTGACAACTTCGGCTTTCATGGAAATATGACCCAGGTCCCTGTGGAAACATTGTGTCCCCTGTAAACTACTGCCAGCAGGGCCCAGTTAAGTGTTACAGTGGAAAAAGAGTTTTATTCCACTCTGCAGTCACGACCATGAGGGTAGACTAATTAATTATGGAACACTAACAAACACTGTCCCACAAAACTCTGTAATGTTCAATACTAGGCTCAATCTGTTATTAAACTCTATAGATCATCACACTCCGCTTGGCTCTCCTACAGAGGTTTGAAGAACAAATATTACAAAACAAATAAACAGACAAATTTAACATAGGGATATTGGAACAGATGTAGACATGGCTTACAAAGCCTGCCCACTGTGAAATAACAGGTTGAATCAATGTTGTTTCCACGTCATTTCAACCCCAAAATTGTCATGTGATATTGAAAAAAGTAATCAACTTTGAACCTAAATCCAATGACAAGGTGATATTTTTTGTTGATTTCACGTTGAAGTTGTGTTAGTTGTCAACTCAACCAAATTTAAATCAAAACGGTGCCCAGTGGGTGCCAGCTTTTTAATGCTTAACACGTCTGGAGAGAATTTGAATTGTGGAATCATACCGAAGGCAGAAAGAAGGTGGTGAACTGTCTATTGAGGAATGCTGCATGAAAGAGGAATAAACTTGGAGTAGTTATGGACAGGGATCTGCTGTTTGTACCAGTGGATGACTACAGCACCGGTGGGTTTAAACAGGGCAGCATGCAGTCCTCATGGAATAGACAGGTCACAAAGGCCTCAGAAAAGCAATGTTTGAAAATTCGAGCCTGCAAGTGTCCAATCACTGTTGTGTACGTATCTGATCAAGGGGAATAAATGCCATCTACTGGCCTTTTTTTGGAAAACCCCAGCATTTGTCATTTGTGTTTTAACTTGATAAACAAGTGCATTCAGAAAGTAATGAGACCCCTTGACTTTTTTCAAATGTTAGTTACAGCCTTATTCTGAAATTGATTAAATAAAAAATGTTCCTCAATAATATACACACAATACCACATAATGATGAAGTGAATGCAAATGTATTAAAAATAAAAATAAAAGTATTCAGACCCTTTGCTATGAAACTTGAAATTGAGCTCATCCTGTTCCCATCTGTGGGAAAATAAATTGATTGGACATGATTTGGAAAGGCATACACATGCCTATATATGGTCCCACAGTTGACAGTGCATGTCAAGGCAAAAACCAAGCAATGAGGTCAATGGAATTGTACGGAGAGCTCCGAGACAGGATTGTGTCGAGGCACAGAACTGGTGAAGGGTAACAAAAAATGTCTGTAGCTTTGATGGTCCCCAAGAACACAGTGACCTCCAACATTCTTAAATGGAAGAAGTTTGAAACCACCAAGACTCTTCCTATAGCTGGCCGCCTAACCAAACTCAGCAATCGGGGGAGAAGGGCCTTGGTCCTTAAAACACAATGAATTCCGAAATGCTTCAGTCTGGTTTTAGACCCCATCATAGCACTGAGACTGCACTCGTGAAGGTGGTAAATGACCTTTAAATGGCATCAGACCGAGGCTCTGCATCTATACTCGTGCTCCTAGACCTTAGTGCTGCTTTTGATACCATTGATCACCACATTCTTTTGGAGAGATTGGAAACCCAAATTGGTCTACACGGACAAGTTCTGGCCTGGTTTAAATCTTATCTGTCGGAAAGATTTCAGTTTGTCTCTGTGAATGGTTTGTCCTCTGACAAATCAACTGTAAATTTCGGTGTTCCTCAAGGTTCCGTTTTAGGACCACTATTGTTTTCACTATATATTTTACCTCTTGGGGATGTCATTCGAAAACATTATGTTAACTTTCACTGCTATCCAGATGACACACAGCTGTACATTTCAATGAAATACAGTGAAGCCCCAAAATTGCCCTCGCTAGAAGCATGTGTTTCAGACATAAGGAAGTGGATGGCTGCAAATTTTCTACTTTTAAACTCGGACAAAACAGAGATGCTTGTTCTGGGTCCCAAGAAACAAAGAGATCTTCTGTTGAATCTGACAATTAATCTTAATGGTTGTACAGTCATCTCAAATAAAACTGTGAAGGACCTCGGCGTTACTCTGGACCCTGATCTCTCTTTTGAAGAACATATCAAGACTGTTTCAAGGACAGCTTTTTTCCATCCAAGTAACATTGCAAAAATGAGAAACTTTCTGTCCAAAGATTATGCAGAAAAATTAATCCATGCTTTTGTCACTTCTAGTTTAGACTACTGCAATGCTCTACTTTCCGGCTAAATAAACTTCAGTTAGTGCTAAATACGGCTGCTCGGATCCTGACTAGAACCAAACAAATTTATCATATTACTCCAGTGCTAGCCTCCCTACACTGGCTTCCTGTCAAGGCAAGAGCTGATTTCAAGGTTTTACTGCTAACCTACAAAGCATTACATGGGCATGCTCCTACCTATCTCTCTGATTTGGTCCTGCCGTACATACCTACACGTACGCTACGGTCACAAGACGCAAGTCCTAGAATTTGTCCCTAGAATTTCTAAGCAAACAGCTGGAGGCAAGGCTTTCTCCTATAGAGCTCCATTTTTATGGAATGGTCTGCCTACCCATGTGAGAGACGCAAACTCGGTCTCAACCTTTAAGTCTTTACTGAAGACTCATCTCTTCAGTGGGTCATATGATTGAGTGTAGTCTGGCCCAGGAGTGTGAAGGTGAACGGAAAGGCTCTGGAGCAACGAACCACCCTTGCTGTCTCTGCCTGGCCGGTTCCCCTCTTTCCACTGGGATTCTCTGCCTCTAACCCTATTACAGGGGCTGAGTCACTGGCTTACTAGGGCTCTTTCATACCGTCCCTAGGAGGGGTGTGTCACTTGAGTGGGTTGAGTCACTGATGTGATCTTCCTGTCTGGGTTGGCGCCTCCCCTTGGGTTGTGCCGTGGCGAAGATCTTTGTGGGCTATACTCGGCCTTGTCCCAGGATGGTAAGTTGGTGGTTGAAGATATCCCCCATTGGTGGTGTGGGGGCTGTGCTTTGGCAAAGTGGTTGGGGTTATATCCTTCCTGTTTGGCGCTGACCGGGGGTGTCATCGGATGGGGCCAAAGTGTCTCCTGGCCCCTCCTGTCTCAGCCTCCAGTATTTATGCTGCAGTAGTTTGTGTCGGGGGGCTAGGGTCAGTTTGTTATATCTGGAGTACTTCTCCTGTCCTATCCGGTGTCCTGTGTGAATTTAAGTATGCTCTCTCTAATTCTCTCTTTCTTTCTCTCTCTCGGAGGACCTGAGCCCTAGGACCATGCCTCAAGGACTACCTGACATGATGACTCCTTGCTGTCCCCAGTCCACCTGGCTGTGCTGCTGCTCCAGTTTCAACTGTTCTGCCTGTGCTTATTATTATTTGACCATGCTGGTCATTTATGAACATTTGAACATCTTGACCATGTTCTGTTATAATCTCCACCCGGCACAGCCAGAAGAGGACTGGCTACCCCACTTAGCCTGGTTCCTCTCTAGGTTTCTTCCTAGGTTTTGGGCTTTCTAGGGAGTTTTTCCTAGCCATCGTGCTTCTACACCTGCATTGCTTGCTGTTTGTGGTTTTAGGCTGGGTTTCTGTACAGCACTTTGAGATATCTGCTGATGTACGAATGGCTATATAAATATATTTGATTTGATTTGTTCAAGGAGGTGACCAAGAACCCGATGGTCACTCTGACAGAGCTCCAGAGTTCCTCTGTGGAGATCCTTTGAGAAGGACAACCATCTCTGCAGCACTCCACCAATCAGGCCTTTATGGTAGAGTGGACAGGCGGAAACCACTCCTCAGTAAAAGGCACATGACAGCCTGCAGGAGTTTGCCAAAAGGTACCTAAAGGACTCTCAGACCATGAGAAACAAGTTTCTCTTGTCTGATGAAACCAATATTTAACTCTTTGGCCTGAATGCCAAGCATCATGTCTGGAGGAAACATGGCACCATCCCTACAGTGAAGCATGGTGGTGGCAGCATCATGCTGTGGGGAGGTTTCTCAGTGGCAGGGACTGGGAGACTAGTCAGTATCGAGGGAAAGATGAACAGAGGAAGGTACAGAGAGATCTTTGATGAAAACCTGCTCCAGAGTGCTCGGGACCTCAGACTGGGGCGAAGGTTCACAGGACAACGACCCAAAGCAAACAGCCAAGAAAATGCAGGAGTGGCTTCGGGACAAGTCTCTGAATATCATTGAGTGGCCCAGCCAGAACCCAGACTTGAACACAGTCGAAAGTCTCTGGAGAGACCTGTAAATAGCTGTGCAGTGACGCTCCTAAGCCAACCTGACAGAGCCTGAGAGGATCTACAGAGAAAATGGGAGAAACTCCCCAAATACAAGTATGCCAAGCTTGTAGCATCATATCCAAGAAGACTCAAGGCTGTAATCGCTGCAAAAGGTGCTTCAACCAAGTACTGAGTAAAGGGTCTCAATTCTTACAACACCAGTCAAAAGTTTGGACACACCTTCTCATTCAAGGGGTTTTCTTTATTATTTATACATTGTAGAATAATAGTGAAGACATCAAAACTAGGAAATAACACATGGAATAATGTAGTAGCCCAAAAAGTGCTATACAAATCCAAATATATTTTAGATTCTTCAAAGTATCCACCCTTTGCCTTGATGATAGCTTTGCACACTCTTGGCATTCTCTCAACCATTTTCATGAGGAATGCTTTCCCAACATGCTTGAAGGAGTTCCCACATATGCTGAGCAGTTGTTGGCTGCTTTTCCTTCACTCTGCGGTCCAACTCATCCCAAACCATCACAATTGGGTTGAGGTTGGGTGATTGTGAAGGCCAGGTCATCTGATGTAGCACTCCATCACTCTCCTTCTTGGTCAAATAGCCCGTGCACAGCCTGGAGGTGTGTTGGGTCATTGTCCTGTTGAAAAACAAATGATAGTCCCACTAAGCGCAAACCAGATGGGATGGCGTATCACTGCAGAATGTTGTGGTAGCCATACTGGTTAAGTGTGCCTTGAATTCTAAATAAATCACCGACAGTGTCACCAGCAAAGCACCCCCACACCATCACACCTCCTCCTCCATGCTTCATGGTGGAAACCATACATGCGGAGATCATCAGTTCACCTACTCTGCTTCTCACAAAGACACGGCGGTTGGAACCAAAAATGTCCCATTTGGACTCATCAGACCAAAAGTCAGATTTCCACCGGTAAGTCTCTTCTTCTTATTGGTGTCCTTTGGTAGTGGTTTCTTTTCAGCAATTCGACCATGAAGGCCTAATTCACGCAGTCTCCTCTGAGCAGTTGATGTTGAGATGTGTCTGTTACTTTAACTCTGTGAAGCATTTATTTGGGTTGCAATCTGGGGTGCAGTTAACTCTAATGTACTTAGCCTTTGCAGCAGCAGGTGTAACTCTGGGTCTTCCTTTCCTGTGGCGGACCTCAATGAGAGCCAGTTTCATCATAGCGCATTGCGACTGCAAAGTTCTTGAAATTTTCTGTATTGACTTATCTTCATGTCTTAAAGTAATGATGGACTGTTGTTTTTCTTTGCTTATTTGAGCTGTTCTTGCCATAGCCTAATTTGGTAAAAGACCAAGTCCATACTATCTTCTGTATACCAGCCCTACCTTGTCACAACACAACTGTTTGGCTCAAACACATTGAGGAAAGAAGTTCCACAAATTAACTTTTAACAAGGCACACCTGTTAATTGGATTGCATTCCAGGTGACTACCTTATGAAGCTGGTTGAGAGAATGTCAACAGTGTGCAAAGCTGTCAAGGCAAATGGTGGCTGCATTGAGGAATTTCAAATATAAAATATATTTTGATTTATTTACCACTTTTTTGGTTGCTACATGATTACACGTGTTATTTCATAGTTGTGATGTCTTCAATATTATTCTACAATGTAGAAAGTAGTACAAATAAAGAAAAACCCTTATATGAGTAGGTGTGTCCAAACTTTTGACTGGTACTGTATATACATCTAATATTTCAGCTTTTTATTTGTAATGCTGGTCTGTAATGCTGGTTTTTAATGATCTGAAAACTTTCCGAATGCACTGTGTTACATCTTCAGTTGATCTTTTTTTCTTATTGAAATCAATGGCCAACAGCAAATCCCCATAGAGGTTTTCCTCCCACACTATAATAAGACTGTTGTGCACTAATATGAAGAAAAAAAATGGAAAAAAAGTAAACATTTTCGATGTCATCTGATTGAGACTATGTACATATACAATCAAATGTAAAATAAAAGTACGAGCCAACATATTGGCATTGATATTTAATCTGCTGATGTTCAATGAAACAGTTTATTAAAGTTATTCATGAATAAATGCAGTTCCTTTCCTGCCATTACCTGAGACATTATTCCCAAAGAAATGTCTCTTATCTTTGCTTTGGAAAGTTTCACTGCAGTTCTATCCACTCAACACCATGTACTGGACACTAAATTAAGACATCAATACACAGATACTTGTACATAAATTATTTTATGGGCATTCAAACGTTTTCCTAATAGAGATGTCGTCTATAATGTCCCAATATAATACAATGAATCATGATTTGAACTGCTATTATAGCATTTTGTGTCAATATGGATTATTCAAATGTTTTATGTCAGGAGATTCACAGGGCCCCAGTAACGATACCTACTGTGATAAGGTGCATCTAGGTGGTAGGAGTAGGAGTCAGGCTCAGGAGAGCAGGGATCTGAGAAGCGTGTTTTAATCAGACAGTCCACCAACACAGGAATGGCACAATCGAAAAGGACAATGCCCTCGTTAACAGAGAACCCGTACAAAACTCACGGAGGAACAAACAAAGTTCTGACACTCGTACTTTACGTAACTGTAAAAAACAAATAACGGTAAATCCAATCGAACAAACTTAGGCAGGCAACATGTTACAATTATACACACAGAAATTAACGCAAATGAAACCAGGTGTGAAAAAGAACCAAAGACAAAACAAACAGAAAAGGAAAAAGGGATCGGTGATGGCTCGTAAACCTGAGACACCGACCGCGGAGTCCACCCGAACAGGGAGAGGAGCCACCTTCGGTAGGTTATTTTATTGTATTTAACGAGGCAACTCATTTAAGAACAAATTCTTATTTACAATGACGGCCTAATAAAAGGCAGGGGACAGCTTAGCAATGGCTCTTCCCTGAAATATATCCATAGAGTTTGTTCCGCTTACAAACAGAGAGATAGAGTGGCAGGTCCATGTGTCAGTGCTATTTTAGAGAGTTCGTTTCCAGATCTTGAATCCATGTCTCATTGGCTCTTGCTTTGATAAAACAAGGTCTTATTAACCAAGCGAGTAAAACTTTAACCCGCCTACCCATGAATGGACATGATGTGTACACCACAGTGGTTGCACACATAATTACATAAAATAAAACTGCTTTTCAAGAGAGATGGCAGAACATGTAACCTCAAATTGTGTAAAATATAAAGGACAACGTACCTTTGGGAGTGTGTTTGCATGTGTGCGCGCATGCTTTTGTGTGTGTTATGTTTGAGAGTGCTCCTGAGTATGCACTTTGTGCAACCATTCAAGCAAGCTGTTGTTCCATTAACCTGTGCACACTGTAAAAAGTGGGACTGCACTGTTGTTAATCTCAAGTGCTTTTAATGATTGGAATGACCAAAAATTACATCTTGGTTCGTCCAGCCTATTCTATTCAATTTGTCTGAAATCAAATAACAAAAAACCGTCGTACAGTATCAATGTAATTTTTTCCATTGAATGAAAGCTTCTCAATTTCTTTCAGCACCTCATGCGCATGGTGAGGACAATGTAGCAGAGGCAGTTTATCAGAAGAGTTGGAGGTGTGGCTTATTGGGGGCGTGGCTTTTTGCCCAGCAGTGAGTGTAAATGTCATTCCAGATATTGTGGTCTACTCTATTTATTAGCAAAACATAAGCACTGCCAGCAGCTGTAATGACAAGTGGTGACCTGTCATTCAGGGCAGCTGTTGAGCTCATCTGCTCACCTTTCCCTTATGACATAGTTTGTACATCTCAATTATCAGTAGAAACCACATTTGTTTATACAAATCAGTCATATCAGCAGTAAATGAGGCTGAATTAACTGTTTCACTGCCAGACAAGGCTCTGCTGATAGCCAGGTGTAGCGGTGGTAAGGATTCACTCCATTGTGCTGGAAAGAAAGCTCTGCTGTTGGGACAGTTTATTTAGAGCTAACAGTTTGTGGGCACCGTTTGTGACCGTTATAGTGCAATTCATGTTTTGTATAGGGTTGCTTTATGTTGTGGCTTTGCTGGCATACAAAAAATAAATAAATAATGCGTTTGCCCCACCAAGATTTACATGCTAAAATCACCACTGTTAACGCATGTGACATTAGAGAGTCAGATAAGGTTTCTGTATTAAGGCAGCAATGCTTAGTTATTATATTGTGATTACTACATTTGAAAGTCTTCTTTAAAGAATATTTTTGAAAACGTTATTTTAAGATATTGAACAAAATGTTATTTCTTAATTTACAAGGAATTGATTCAATTGCTTGTAACCCAGTTGAGGAAATCTGGATCAGTAATTCCTAAGTAAAAAGTGACTTGGAACAAGATTAAAGAACGGGTTGTATTTACATGAAATATTTGTTTGTATTTGTTATTTATTAATTAAATAGGTTACAACTTGAAATATATGTTTATTAATAATCAAATATAACAGTTGACATTGAATCATACATTTGTTTTCAACAAATGTCGTTTTTGTTTAAAACCAAACTAATTTTCTTGTAACCAGTTGAACCATTTTTTTTTTAGGTTGACCTAAGGTGTCCTTTTCTACAGTGCACCTCCCAAACCACTGTCTGCTTCAGTACACATTACACACTACTCCATTAAACCAGGCTACAGTAATTGAGTTCACAGACCAATCAACCATGCAGCGTGTGCCATAAAAACTGCCTCAGAGTAAGTGTGTGTCTGGCCTTTGTTTACCTTTTAAAAAAGGTTGCTGGCATTTAACCTCTTTCCCAAATTGTGAATTCATCCATGTGAAATCGCACCACATAAGGAAAAGTACAAAACTATATGATTTATTTACATTAATATATATGGTACCATAAGCACTGCCACAGAAGTGCTGACACTGCAGGAATCATTCACAGCATGTTACACCAGTAATTGGAAATATCATGGTCATTTTTACTTTTAATATACATCCTATATTACCTGCAGTGGCTCATCTGGCTGTGATGATGACCTGGGTTTGAACCATGTGTCTGTTCTGGAAGCCTGAGGATGTACAGGTGTAGGTTCCTGTGTGTTCCTGACTCTCTGGGTTGTTAAGAAGGAGGGCTCCATTTCACATCAGAACCTGGTCCTGCTCCAGTCCAGCCCTCCCAGAAGTTAGAGGTCAGTCTGGTTCTGCTGTGGTAGGTTCATTGGTTCTGGTGAAGGTCCACGCGAGGGAGAAGTTCTGTAGGTTATGTGGAGTAATGCAGGGGATGGACAGCACTTAGCCTGCCACTCCAATACATTCCTCTGAAATAGAGACACATTCACCCAAAGTGTCACAGGCTGGTTTTGTCCAACTTTTGGGGCCTTAATATTTTTATGGTGGAAAAATGGGTGAAGGATCAGAATACCTGTCTGCTTTATGGAGGTGCTCCACACCTGGGCCTTGTCTGCAAAGATGACCAAACAGAAGTAGGGGTAGTCAGAGACATTACCCAGGATCCTCACTCTGCTCTCCAATGTGTACAGACCTTTGGAGTCGAGGGTTTTGATGGTGTTATTGTTCTGTAGTGTTTTTGGGGCAGATCAAACGTTTGGGGTCACTTAGAAATATCCTTGTTTTCCATGCAAACATACATAAAAAAAGTTGCAAAATTAATAGGAAATATAGTCAAGACGTTGACAAGGTTATAAATAATGATTTTTAATTGAAATGACAATTGTGTCATTCAAACTTTTCTTTCGTCATAGAATCCTCCATTTGCAGAAATTACAGCCTATTCTAGTTGTCAGTTTGTTGAGGTAATCTGAAGAGATTTCACCCCATGTTTCCTGAAGCACCTCCCACAAGTTGGATTGGTTTGATGGGCACTTCTTTACGTACCATACGGTCAAGCTGCTCCCACAACAGCTCAATAGGGTTGAGATCCGGTGACTGTGCTGGCCACTCCATTACAGACAGAATACCAGCTGACTGCTTCTTCCATAAATAGTTCTTACATAGTTTGGAGCTGTGCTTTGGGTCATTGTCCTGTTGTAGGAAGAAATTGGCTTCAATTAAGCGCCGGCCACGGGGTATTTCATGGCATTGCAAAATGGAGTGATAGCCTTCCTTCTTCAAAGATCCCTTTTACCCTGTACAAATGTCCAACTTTACCACCACCAAAGCACTCCCCAGACCACCACATTGCCTCCACCATGCTTGACAGAGGTCATCAAGCACTCCTCCGGCATCATTTAATTTTTTTCTGCGTCTCACGAATGTTCTTCTTTGCGATCCGAAAACCTCAAACTTAGATTAACCTGTCCAGTGTCTGTTTTTCTTTTGCTCCTCTTAATCTTTTTATTTTTATTGGCCCATTCCATGCGAGAAATTGACCCCAAACGTTTGAACAGTAGTGTTAGATATTCCATTAAATATCTGCCGTTTCCAACTACAATAGTCATTTACCACTTTAACAATGTCTACACTGCATTTCTGATCAATTTTATGTTTTTTTAAATGGGCAAAATAATTGGCTTTTCTTTCAAAAACAAGGACATTTCTAAGTGACCACGAACTTTTGAACGGTAGTGTTTATACCCTCATCTGAAACATCTACACTCCTGAGTAGGACTGATTTATTTACATGAAAAGGCTGGTCTTTAAACAAATATGTCTTTCCACTGAAATGTTCAGTCTGAAATTGTCATCGTAGTAGCTATGGACGGGTGTTTGCTGTCTGTACCAATGAATCTCCTTGTCTTCTTTTCGTTTGAAGCTACATGGCAGCACACAGTCCTCAGAGTAGAGACAGGTCACCAGAGAGACAAGACATGGCCTTTTTTTAAATAATGCCTACATATTCTTTAATAGAAGTTTAGATTCCAGAGGATAATGTTATATAATTGCAATCAAACATTTCTGATAATCAAAATTTGTAGTATTCTTACCTGCAGTGACATTTTCAGCCAGTTGCATGGTAAATAACAAGATTTCCCTGTTGTTCCATGACAACTATACTTCTACTCACACATCTAGGTGTACACTCTTAGAAAAGAAAGGTGCTATCGAGAACCTAAAGGGTTCTTCAGCTGTTCCCATAGAATAACCCTTTGAATAATTATTTTTGCTTCCAGGTTAGAACCCTTTTGGTTCCATGTAGAACCCTTTCCACAGAGGGTTCTGCATGAAACCCAAAAATAGGGTTCTACCAGGAACCAAAAAGTGTTCTCCTTTGGGGACAGCTGAAGAACCCTTTTGGAACTGTTTTTTCTAAGAGGGAATAACTGTACAACATTTTCACAATCTTAAATATCAAAATATGCCTGCGATACGCATTTTGTCCTATATAGAATTCCAAAGTTGTGTGGTCATGTTGTTAAAACGAAAGCTCAAATTCAGGACGAAAATGTTACGCTCCATTACGAACAGCATGGCAATGTCTATTTCTGTCTCGGTAGCCTGCTGTAGCTAGCTAGATACCTTAGAAGGGTAAGGTATCTCAGAGTTGACAACTGTTCAGACACTCACAGATGACTGCTACAATGAATACTTAATTCAAAATTTTTATGTAAATTATGAAGACGGTACAGTTATTCAATTGTTTAGAACACAGATGTGCTCCACTGCAGAACTGTACTCTCCAATGATATAATTTCCCCCCTTGAGCAAAACATGTGGGTTGTTGTCCATGGGCACATTTTCTAACTACCAGTCAAGCTACAAATGCATGGTTGATTGATGATGTCAGGTCTGTGATTAGGAACAGTATGACTGTCATCTAGTACGTCTTGTCAGTCAGAGCTATGTATGGCCATTGTTGTGTCCTGCTGTCAGTTGGCAGTTATCCATTGGCAAATCATCAGATGTTTTAACTGTGAGGGAGAAATGGAAAGGCCAATTAGTAAGTCAGGGCAATAGGTATTAGCCAATGAAAAAATAACTCTAAAGCCAGCAGTATTTCCTTTCAGTGTACTTCAACCAAACATGAATAGATAAGAACTTTAGTATAACAGATAAATTCATTCAAATTATAGAAAAGTTTCAGTTTTATGAATGTTGTTAAGGCTAAAGGTATTTGGCCTTGCAGAATGGGATTAAATCAGATACACTACATGGCCATAAGTATGTGGACACCTGCTCATCGAACATCTCATTCCAAAATCATGGGCATTAATATGGAGTTGGTCCCCCATTTGCTGCCATAATAGCCTCCACTGTTCTGGGAAGGCTTTCCCCTAGATGTTGGAACATTGCTCCGGGGACTTGCTTCCATTCAGCCACAAGAGCATTAGTGAGGTCAGGCGATTAGGCCTGACTCAGAGTCGGCTTTACAATTCATCCCAAATGTGTTCGATGGAGTTGAAGTCAGGGCTCTGTGCAGGCCAGTCAAGTTCTTCAACATCAATCTCGACAAACCATTTCTGAATGGACCTCGCTTAGTGCACGGGGGCATTGTGATGAGGAAACAGGAAAGGGCCTTCTCCAAACTATTGCCACAAAGTTGGAAACACAAAATCGTCTAGCATGTCATTATATGCTGTAGCATTAATATTTCCCTTCACTTGAACTAAGGCCCGAACCATGAAAACAGCCACTGCCCATTATTCCTTATCCACCAAACTTTACAGTTGCCACTGCATTGGGGGAGGTAGCATTCTCCTGGCATCTGCCAAACCAAGTTTTGTCCGTCGGACTGCCAGATGGTGAAGCGTGATTAATTACTCCAGAGAACACATTTCCACTGCTCCAAAGTCCAATGGCGGCAAGCTGTACACCACTCCTGACGAACAGTTATTTCCAGAGGCAGTTTGGAACTCCATAGTGAATGTTGCAACCGAGGAGCATGTGTGGCCTACCACTTCGCGGCTGAACCGTTGTTGCACCTTGGTGTTTTATAAACACCTGTCAGCAACAGTTGTGGCTGAAATAGCCGAATCCACTCATTTGAAGGGGTGTCCACATACTTTTGTATATATAGTGTAAGATTTCTGGATTGGATTATAATAGGACAAAGGCCATATAATGACGAGTCCTGACAACTACTAAAATAGACCTACACTTACTAGTTTTCATTGGCTGCATCTCTGTGTCCTCCAGAGTGGTCCTATCAGCCTTCCCTTGGTTGGCTAGGGAGTTCATAAATCATATGAGTCATTGCTTCCTTCATTGCCATGTGAGTATGAGTACAGAATGCATGGTGTTCAGAAGTGATTAATTTACTCTCAGGTATTCCATCACATTAGTTATAGTAGATTGAATAGTAGGATAGCAGACATCTCTTTGATACGCTGATATACTCTGCAGGCCCGGGTCAAGACCTGTCTTTATACTTACCTCTTTGTTTTCTATACAGTAGTAGAGCTGTTGTTACTAGTGCAACCACTGCAACTACTACAGCAATAACCCACATCTTGGAGTGACTTTCCCCTGTACGCCCAACCTGGTCTTCAGCATTTGGCATATTGTCTAGACGTTTGGACAATGTAAATGTGTTAAAAATTCAGCATTATGGAAAGATGTGAACACTTAGCATCAATAACCTTGCATGCATAATAAGCACATAGGGTGTAAATCATTTAAAGGTATAACTTTTATGTACCTGTCAACGACCGCCGTGATGTTGACCTGATGGCGACCTGGGTTTGAACCATGTGTCTGCTCTGGAAGCCTGAGAATGTACAGGTGTAGGTTCCTGTGTGTTCCTGACTCTCTGGGTTGTGAAGAAGGAGGGATCCATCTCCCATCAAAACTCGGTCCTGCTCCAGTTCAACCCGGCCCTCCCAAAGGTTGGAGGTCTGTCTGGTTTGGCTGACATAGCGGAGGATGACCTTGGAGTTATCATTGGTTCTAGTGAAGGTCCAGGTGAGGAAAAAGTTCTGGAAGTTCTGTGGAGCCATGCAAGGGATGGACAGCTCTCGCCCTGCCTCTCCAATCAACTCTGTTGATGAAATAAGTTTATGAATTGTGAGCCAGGGAAAGCATGTTATTTGTGGCTCAGTTGGTAGAGCATGGCGCTTTCAACGCCAGGTTTGTGGGTTTCGATTCCCACGGGGGATCAGTACAAAAAGATACAACAATGAATGCATTGACTTATGTAAGCTGCTCTCGATAAAAGTGTCTGCTAAATGTAAACGTAAAAGGTATATATCACTGTCCCTTAGCAGACTTCCAGCTGTAGTCACTCTCTTAAACACTAGAGGGCGGTGTTACCATAGAGATCCTATTAAATTACTCAGAGTTTCATAAACCCTCAAATGTTCCAGAATGGTGGGAAAATGGCAGCCATATTGGTCAGGGTGAAATGCACACCACTCTAATTGGAACGAATGGCAATAGAGGTATATAATCCAGATTTTACCCAAAACACACCTGCAGGAAAATTAAAGTAAGACATGGGATATCAGAAATGGTGTAATAGAATTATTGTCAACATAAAATATTGTCAAATAATTGTAAATACAGTTTATACAGGTTTTACACCAATGGTCTGTATAAATAGCCTCTAAAATATACAGTACCAGTCAAAAGTTTGGACACACCTACTCATTCAAGGGTTTTTCTTAGTTTAAAAAATAATTTTCTACATTGTAGGTCATCAAAACTATTAAACAAATCAAAATATATTTTAGACTCTTCAAAGTAGCCACCCTTTGGCCTCCTGGGTGGCGCAGTTGTCTAAGGCACTGTGTCGGGCACAGTGGGCGCGAACCAGGTCGCCAGGTGCACGGTGTTTCCTCCGACACATTGGTGCGGCTGGCTTCCGGGTTGGATGTGTGCTGTGTTAAGAAGCAGTGCGGCTTGGTTGGGTTGTGTTTCAGAGGACGCATGCCTTTCGACCTTTGTCTCTCCTGAGCCCAGCTTCATGAGGAATGCTTTTCCAACAGTCTTGAAAGAGTTCCCAGATATGCTGATCACTTTGTTGCCTGCTTTTCCTACACTCTGCGGTCCAACTCATCCCAAACCATCTCAATTGGGTTGAGGTCGGGTGATTGTGGAGGCCAGGTCATCTGATGCAGCCCTTCATCACTCTCCTTGGTCAAATAGCCCTTACACAGCCTGGAGGTGTGTTTTGGGTCATTGTCCTGTTGAAAAACAAATTATAGTCTTACTTAGCGCAAACCAGATGGGATGGCATATCGCTGCAGAATGCTGTGGTAGCCATGCTGGTTAAATAAATCACAGACAGTGTCACCAGCAAAGCACCCCACACCATCACACCTCCTCCTCCATGCTTCACGGTGGGAACCACACATGCGTAAATCATCCGTTCACCTACTCTGCATCTCACAAAGACACAGCAGTTGGAATTAAAAGGCTCAAATTTGGACTCATCATACCAAAGGAAGATTTCCATTGGTCTAATGTCCACTGCTCGTGTTTCTTGGCCCAAGCAAGTCTCTTCTTCTTATTAGTATCCTTTAGTAGTGGTTTCTTTGCAGGATTTCGACCACGTAGGCCTGATTCACACAGTCTCTTCTGAACAGTTGAAGTTGAGATGTTGAGATATTTGAACTCTGTAAAGCATTTATGTGGGTTGCAATCTGAGGTGCAGTTAACTCAAATAAACTTATTCTCTGCAGCAGCGGTAACTCTGGGTCTTCCTTTCCTGTGGCGGTCCTCATGACAGCCAGTTTCATCATAGTGCTTGATGCTTTTTGCGACTGCAAGTGGAAGAAACTTTCAAAGTTATTGACATTTTCCAGATTGACTGACCTTCATGTCTTAAAGTAATGATGGACTGTCATTTCTATTTGCTTATGACTTTTTGCTTAAGGCTATCTTCTGTATACCACCCCTACCTTGTCGCAACACAACTGATTGGCTCAAAAGCATTAAGAAGGAAAGAAATTCCACAAATGAACTTTTAACAAGGCACACCTGTTAATTGAAATGCATTCCAGGTGACTACCTCATGAAGCTGGTGGAGAGAATGCCAAGAGTGTGCAAAGCTGTCGTTGTCACACCCTGATCTGTTTCACCTGTATTGTGCTAGCCTCCACCCCCTCCAGATGTCAAACATTTCCCCCATTATCCCCTGTGCACTTATACCTGTGTTTTCTGTTTGTCTGTTGCCAGTTCGTCTTGTCTCGTCAAGCCTACCGGCATTTTTCCTGTACTCCTGTTTTTCTCTCTTGTCCTTGTTTTCTAGCTTTCCCAGTTTTGACCATTCTGCCTGCCCCGACCCTGAGCCTGCCTGCTATTTCATACCTTGTGACACTGCCCTGGATTACTGACCTCTGCCTGCCCTGAACCTGAGCCTGCTGTTCTGTACCTTCAGACTGCTCTGGATTACTGACCTCTGCCTGCCCTTGACCTGTCGTTTTCCTGCCACCTGTTTTTGTAATAAACTTTGTTGCTTCGAACTGTCTGCATCTGGGTCTTCTCCTGAGGTCCGATTGTACGACCTGGCCATGACTGACGCAGTAGACTTGGACCAACTCCGCAACACCATCTCCTCCCAAGGAGCCACCATTGGGGCCACCATTGGGAGACACAAGGAGTTACTCCCAGGTCTTATGGACGGATTCCAGACCTTGGCAGACGCCATGACTGTGCCTTGAATACATTGCTGGAACAATCAGCGGATTATCTGTGAGTCCACCGGCCACGACAGTAGCCTCCCAGCCCCCCAGTAACACCGCTGTCAGCAGTGCGTCTCTCCAGGCCACCCCGGCTTCCCAATAACCTTGCTTACCTCCCCCGGAACACTTCGCTGGCCGGTCAGGAACCTGCCGGGTGTTTCTCTCCCAGTGTTCCCTCATCTTTGAGCTGCTGCCCTCGTCCTTCCCCTCAGACCGCTAATGTCCGGGAGGGCTCTTGCCTGGGCTACTGCGGTGTGGCAGCAACAATCTACCGAGTGTTTCAGCCTGAAGGAGTTCGTGGATGAGGTGAAAAAGGTTTCAATTCTCCATTTTCTGGGAGAGTGGATGCCCAGAAGTTACTCCAGCTTCGCCAGGACTCCCGCATTGTGGTGGACTATGCGGTTGATTTCTGCTCATTGGCTGCCGAGAGTGCCTGGAACTCAGAATCTCCGTTTGACACATTCCTTCATGGATTATCGGAGGACGTTAAGGTTGAGCTTGCAGCCCGGGAACTGCCTACGGATCTCAATTCTCTCTTCGCCTTGACCATCCGGATCGATGGGCGGCTACGGGAACATAGGAGGGAGAGGAGGTCTGATTCCGGTCCCAATCTCTTGCCCTAAGGATCCCAACTTGCCTCCGAGGAACTCCAGAAGATTCCGGCGTCTACGTCCCCGAGAGAATCCAAGCTTACGAGAGTTCCCCCGAGAGTCTCTGAGATCTGCCGACTCCCCTTTTTTGTAGCCGATGCAACTTGGCAGAGCTAGGCTGTCTCCAGCCGAACACTTACGCAGACTTAACACCCAGAGTTATCTGTATTGCGGAACTGCCGGTCATTATGTGTCAACCTGTCGTTTAAGAAGACCAGGCTCATCAGTAGGTGCGAGTACTCTGGTGGGCCATACAGAGTTTTTCTTCTCCCCTTACTCACACCCCTCTCCATGCCATCCTGCTGTGGGGTGACCAATCTAAATCTCCCTGGGTTCTCATTGACCCTGGGGCCGACGAGAGTTTCATGGACGCCACCCTGGTGTCTGAGCTGGGCATCCCCACTCAGCCCCTCTCCCGTCACGTGGATGTTAGAGCACTGGATGGGCACTCTATAGGCAGGGTTACCCACAGTACTACTCCTATCCGGAAACCACAGTGATCTATACAGTTTATGCTCAGGTTCCTGTGGTATTGGGGTTTTCTTGGTTCCAGCGCCACAATCCCCTTATCAACTGGACTGCTGGTACTATCATGGGCTGGAGCCCGTTCTGCCACACCCATTGCCTGAAGTCAGCGCAGCCTGCGCCAGGACATCTTCCTTTGGGCTCGGAAGAAGCCTCGGACCTCTCTGCCATTCCCGCGGAGTACCAGGATCTATGGGAGGTTTTCAGCATGGCCCGGGCCACTTCGCTTCCTCTGCATTGACCCTATGACTGCGGAAATGACATTCTCTCGGGCACTACCACCCCGGGGATGGCTGTATTCACTGTCGGGTCCCTGGCTGCAGGGGGTATTCGTCCTTCTGACTCCCCCACTGGCGCAGGGTTCTTCTTTGTGGAGAAGAAGGACGAAACTCTGCGCCCGTACATCGACTACCGGGGCCTCAATGACATCACGGTTGAGAACCGCTACCCACTACCACTCATCGCCTTGGTTTTGAGCCGCTCCAAGGGGCCACTATGTTCTCTAAGTTAGGGGAACGTCTACCACCTGGTATGGATATGGGAAGGTGACAAGTGGAAGACAGCCTTCAACACTGCTAGTGGACATATAAATACCTGGTGATGCCATTCGGTTTGACCAATGCTCTTGCTGTGTTTCAGGCCCTGGTTAATGATGTTCTCCGGGATATGTTGAACCAGTTCACTTTCGTCTACCTCGATGACATCCTCGTCTTTTCCCGCTTAGCTCAAGAACACATTCTCCACATCCAACAAGTCCTCCAGCATCTCCTGGAGAACCAGCTGTTTGTCAAATGTGAGTTCCATCGCTCCATCTCCTTCCTTGGATACATCATCACTTCTGGGAATGTGCAGATGGATCTGGGTAAGGTGAGAGCGGTAGTAGATTGCAACGTTTCTTTGGATTCGCCAATTCCTATCACGGTTTAATCCACCCTGGCCTCTCCCTTGTCAGCACTCACATCTCCGAAGGTCCCGTTCATGTGGTCCCCAGCTGCTGACCGGGCATTCCTGGACCTTAAGCACCGCTTCACCACAGCTCCCATATTGATCCATCCGGACCCGTCCCGTCAATTCATGGTGGAGATGGACGCTTCGGATGTGAGAGTGGGGGCTATCCTGTCCCAACGTTCTGCCCTGGAACTTAAGCTGCATCCCTGCTCCTTCTTCTCCTATCGCCTTAACGCCACAGAGAGGAATTATGATGTGGGGAATCGAGAACTACTCATGGTGAAGATGGCCTTGGAGGAGTGGAGACAATGGTTAGATGGCGGCGGAACTTCTATTCATAGTGTGGTCGGATCACAAGAACCTGGAATATCTCCACACCACCAAGTATCTCAACTCCAGGCAAGCTAGATGGGCTCTGTTGTTCACCCGGTTCAACTTCACCATCTCCTACCACCCCGGGGTCTAAGAATGTTAAGCCGGACGCGCTTTCACGCCGTTATTGCCCCGCTTCTACACCCTCGGACCCCTAAATTGGGCAGGCAAGCCTAGCTCCCCTGCACGGTCACTGGGCTCTGTATCCCTGACTCCCATTGGATCCAGGGTGGCAGGTGGCCCACCATAGTTCCGGACATCTCCGCGTTCGTCGCCGCCTGCACTGTCTGTGCTCAGAACAAGACTCCTCGGTAAGTTCTGGCTGGCCTCCTTCAACATCTTCCGTCCTTCACCGTCCCTGGTCACATTTCCCTGGACTTCATCACTGGTCCCACTCCGTCTGATGGCAACACCACTATCTTCAAAGTAGTGGGCAGGTTTTCCAAAGCTGCCCACTTCATTACCCTCCCCAAGATACCTCGGCCAAGGAGCCAGCCCAGCTCATGGTGCAGCACTTCTTCCGGATCCATGGACTTCCAGTGGACATGGTTTCCGACCATGGTCCTCAATTCTCGTCCCGGTTCTGGAAGGCGTTCTGCACACTCATTGGGTCGTCGGCCAGCCTGTCCTCCGGTTTTCATCCCCAATCCAAAGGGCAGTCGGAGCGTGCCAATCAGGACCTGGATACAACTTTTCGGTGCCTCGTCTCGGCCAACCCCACCACCTGGAGCCAGAAACTTGTGTGGCTGGAGTACGCCCGGAACACCCTTCCCTGCTCGGCCACTGGGCTCCCACCCTTCGAGTGCTCCATGGGTTATCAGCCCAAGCTCTTCCCTGAGCAAGAGGAAGAGGTCATCATACCCTCTGCCCAGATGTTCGTCTGCACCTGGAAGAGGGCTCTGTCTGCTCTTCTCAAGACTACCTCCAGGTACCGTCGACAGGCGGACTGCCACCGGACCCTGGTTCCCCGCTATCTTCTTGGGCAGAGGGTATGGCTGTCTACTCGGAATCTGCCCCTCCGGGTAGAGTCCCGCAAACTTTCCCCCCGTTTTATCGGCCCCTTTTCCAAGATCCTTAGCCACTCTGCTGTTCATCTTCTGTTGCCCCACACTCTCCGTACACATCCCACGTTTCATGTATCAAGGATTAATCCTCTGTCTTACAGCCCTCTGTCTCCTTTTTCCGGTTTTGACCATTCTGCCTGCCCTTTCCCTGAGCATGCCTGCGGTTCTGTATCCTGAGGTCTGATAGTCAACAAGGCAAAGGGGGCTACTTTGAAGAATCTAAAATAAAAAATAAATTTATTTATTTGTTTAACACTTTTTTGCTTACTACATGATTCCATATGTGTTATTTCATAGTGTTGATGACTTCTCTATTATTATACAATGTAGAAAATAGTAAAAATAAGGAAAAACCCTTGAATGAGTAGGTGTGTCCAAACTTTGGACAGTTACTGTATGTAAAGAGGTCAGAAATGTCTCAATTTTTTTTCATGGAAATCTGTGAGTACTATTAGGATCCATTTACAACTTGTCTAAGTCCTAACATCAACTGATTACAGCCAGTGTATGATTGTAGATTGACCGCATTGTTTGAATGGAATGTTTGCATATTGGCAGTTAATTTGAAAAATGTCATGTCTAACTAGCTGACAAAAATACTGTGTAAAATAATTAATTTGAATAATGTATCTGTATACATTATTCAAATTCATTATTTTACACCATATCTTATCACAGCACTGGCAAACCATGGTTGACCAACTCCCTGAACAAAATGGCTGAATCCCATCATAAGAAGGTTACTGTCCATTCTAGTGTTCTAATTCCTAATAGAGAGAAATAGTAATGGCGTCTTTTTGTAGGCACTAACTCAGCCATTGTTCATTGGACAAAGCCTATGAGGAAAATGAATGGCATTTTTGTAGGGTTTTTGGATGAACGCCAAAAAATAAGGTCTGTGGTAAACACAGGCTTAGGAGATCTTATATGTTTTGTTCTATGAAATAATCTTCACCAGCGAATTTTTTGTTGTTGTGAATTTTGAACAATTTATGTAATAATTAAAAACACACATCACACAGGCTTCATAATAGTTATGCTAACTGACTGCTATTATCTCATAGAACAAAATGTATAAGATCTCCTTAGCCTGTGTTAACCTCAGACCTTATATTCCAAAAGCCTATTCTTTCCCCATTCATTCTTCCCATAGGGATGGCTAAACAAACCAGAGGACCACAAGCTTTTAGGACTACAAGCTAGCGAGCTATATTCAATGGGTGTTACACTGAAATCAATGAATTATTCATTTTCTCAGGCATCAGCACATCACCCAAGTCTGTCTGGGAGTTGAGAGCGCCTGTTTATAAATCAGTCAGTTTCCCTATGTGGGCTTGTCTCTGGCTCTGCACTTCGTCATCATTGTTAATGAACCTTTTGTGACTAGGGGGCAGTGTTTTCATTTTTGGAAAAATAACGTTCCCGTAGTAAACAGGATATTTTGTCAGGACAAGATGCTAGAATATGCATATCATTGACAGCTTAGGATAGAAAACACTCTAAAGTTTCTAAAACTGTAAAAATAGTGTCTGTGAGTATAACAGAACTGATATTGCAGGCGAAAGCCTGAGAGAAATCCAATCCGGAATTGACTCATCTTTTGAAAGTTCTGCTTTCCAATGCGTCCCTATTGAGCAGTGAATGGGCTATCAACCAGATTACTTTTTCTCCGTATTCCCCAAGGTGTCTACAGCATTGTGATGTAGTTTTACGCATTTATGTTGAAGAATACCCGTAAGCGGCTACATTGCGCAAGTGGTCACCTGATGGCTCTGAGTGATTCTCGCGTAAAATACAGAGGTAGCCATTATTCCAATCGGTCCTACTGAAAAACCAATTGTCCTGGTGGATATATTATCAAATAGATATTTGAAAAACACCTTGAGGATTGATTATAAACAACGTTTGCCATGTTTCTGTCGATATTATGGAGCTAATATGAAATATTTTTCGGTGTTTTCATGACTGCAATTTCCGGGCGATTTCTCAGCCAAACGTGAAGAACAAACCGGAGCTATTTTACCTACAAAAATAATATTTTGGGAAAAAAGGAACATTGGCTATCTAACTGGGAGTCTCGTGAGTGAAAACATCCGAAGCTCATCAAAGGTAAACGATTTAATTTGATTGCTTTTCTGATTTCCGTGACCAAGTTACCTGCTGCTAGCTGAACAAAATGCTATGCTAGGCTATCGATAAACTTACACAAATGCTTGTCTAGCTTTGGCTGTACAGCATATTTTTAAAATCTGAGATGAAAGGATGATTAACAAAAGGCTAAGCTGTGTCTCAATACATTTCACTTGTGATTTTCATGAATAGGAATATTTTCTAGGAATATTTATATCCGTTGCGTTATGCTAATCAGTGTCAGTAGATGATTACGCTCCCGGACCCGGGATGGGGAGTTACTATTAACTACCTCTCTCAAAGAGTGCGGTGTATAAAGTCAGAACATCTGCTGTCTCAGCCATTGCCTGTCACCAAGGGTGTACACCAGGGCTTAATCCTAGGCCTCACGCTCTTCTCAATTTACATCAACAACATAGCTCAGGCAGTAGGAAGCTCTCGCATCCATTTATATGCAGATGATACAATCTTATACTCAGCTGGCCCCTCCCCAGATTTTCTGTTAAACGCTCGACAACAAAGTCCAACAAGCTTTCTCTGCCCTTAACCTTGTTCTGAACACCTCCAAAACTAAGGACATTGTGGTTTGGTAAGAAGAATGCCCCTCTCCCCACTGGTGTGATTACTACCTCTGAGGGTTTAGAGCTTGAGGTAGTCACCTCATACAAGTACTTGGGAGTATGGCTAGACGGTGCACTGTCCTTCTCTCAGCACATATCAAAGCTGCAGGCTAAAGTTAAATCTAGACTTGGTTTCCTCTATCGTAATCGCTCCTCTTTCACCCCAGCTGCCAAACTATCCCTGATTCAAATGACTAGATGTTAGATGTTCTTACCATTCGGCTAGATGTTCTTTACCATTCGGCCATCAGATTTGCCACCAATGTCCTTAGGACACATCACCGCACTCTATACTCCTCTGTAAACTGGTCATCTCTGTATACCCGTCGCTAGACCCACTGGTTGATGCTTATTTATAAAACCCTCTTAGGCCTCACTCCCCCATTTGAGATATCTACTGCAGCCATCATCCTTCACATAAAACACCCGTTCTGACAGTCACATTCTGTTAAAGGTCCCCAAAGCACAAACATCCTTGGGTCGCTCGTCTTTTCAGTTCACAGCAGCTCTTAATTCAAAGACTCAATCAGACACAATCATGGACACTCATACTGACAAATCAAATTTTATTTGTCACATACACATGGTTAGAAGATGTTAATGCAAGTGTAGCGAAATGCTTGTGCTTCTGGTTCCGACAGTGCAAGAGACTAGTGATCCATCTGTTGGCAGCATCCTTTCTGAGTTTGTGATTGCTGTTTACCAGTCTGATGGCCTTGAAATACAGACTGAAGAACAGCTTCTCAGTCCCCTCTTTGATGAACCTGTTCTGACCTCACCTTCTGGATGGTAGTGGTGTGAACAGGCAGTGGCTCGGGTGGTTGTTGTCTTTGATCTTTTTTTGCCTTCCTGTGACACCGGGTGCTATAGTTAATTTCCCCAGTGATGCGTTGTGCAGACCGCAGCACCCTCTGGAGAGCCTTGCGGTTGAGGGCAGAGCAGTTGCCATACCAGGCTGTGATACAGCCCAACATGATGCTCTCGATTTGTGGATCTGTAAAAGTTAGTCAGGGTTTTGGGTGACAAGCCAAATTTCTTCAGCCTCCTGAGGTTGTAAAGACGCTGTTGCACCTTCTTCACCACACTGTCTGTGTTGGTGGTTATTTCAGTTTGTCTTTGATGTGTACACCGAGGAACTTAAAACTTTCCACTTTCTTCACTGCTGTCCCTTCGAAGTGGATAGGGGGTGCTCCCTCTGCTCTTTCCTGAAGTCTACGATCATCTTCTTTGTTTTGTTGACGTTTAGTGAGAGGTTGTTTTCCTGACACCACACTCTGAGTGCCTTCACCTCCTCCCTGCAGGCTGTCTCGTTGTTGTTGGTAATTAAGCACACTACTGTTGTGTCGTATTCAAACTTGATGATTGAGTTGGAGGTGTGTATGGCCACACAGTCATGGGTGAACAGGGAGTACAGGAGGGGGCTGAGCACGCACACTAAGCACGCACCCTCCACCTCGCTGTTGAGGGCCAGCGAGGTGGAGATGTTGTTTCCTACCTTCACTTCCTGGGGGCGGTCCATCAGAAAGTCCAGGACCCAATTGCACAGGGTGGGGTTGAGGCCCAGGGCCTCCAGCTTGATGATGAGCTTGGAGTGTACTATGGTGTTGAATGCTGAGCTGAAGTCAATGAATGGCATTCTTACATAGGTATTCCTCTTCTCCAGATGGGATAGGGCAGTGTGCAGTATGATGGTGATTGCATCGTCTGTGGACCTGTTAGGGCGGTATGCAAACTGAAGAGGGTCTAGGGTGGCCGGTGTCGTGTCTTTTCTATCATTAAATGTGAAGACTGTTATTTTATCAAATCAGTTCTCTATGTGTAACTATTATTACCTGATTAAACCAATCATGTAATCTTTAATCAACTAGGAAGTCGGGGCACCACGGGAAAATGCTATAGTCTCTATTTCCCGAATCGACTCTTCAGATGTTTTTATATCTTATCTAGTCTTCTATTAATGATTATTAATCTTTACCTTCCGTCAGTCTCATTCGAAACGTCGTGAAAGTCTTGGTTCTCTGCACAACCCTATCGTAAATTATGAATCAGCGATATACAAATTGGCTTGAGTATTTATTTACTAACTAACTAATCATAGAAATAAATGAAAACACACACAATTAGTTCATACATTGGGTTGCTACATAATACAAAGAAAAATGCTCTAGTGGACGAAACCAATGTGACGGCTTGGTAGACAAAGAAAAGGGGTGTGGTAGTTCAAGAGCGGGAAACTCATAGAGGATTACTACACTCATATAAATTGCTAATACTTTACATGAACGACCGCTCATCCGAAAATAAATTGCAATGAACATATTTCCGGGTGTATTTCTTGCTGTCTAACTCTGTGGTCGCAGGTCCATCTGCTGGAGAGAGTCAACAGAAAAGTCTCTGGTTGTGTTTCCCGGAAGATCAAAGTCGTAGGTGGTTGTAGGTGGTTAGAATGGAAACTTCATAGTACCATTCAGAAATCTTCTCATAGAATAGATGCTTCAGCAGTTCTCTTTATTCACATTCAAGGTTTACGTCATTTCTAGCTGCAGACTAGTAATTAATGGCGTCTAGAATTTGCTCCTTCTGTAGTGAATCGATAGTCCCAGAGTTGAACCATTTTCAGAGTTGAATCATTTCCAGCCGTGTAGCCAATGCTCCACGTTGGTATAGTCTTGTGCTTTGATAGAGTTGTAGTTTAAACCACTTCCAGCGTCACCTGGCATGTTATGATCATGTGTGAATTTCTTCAGGAGCAGGTTTAATCCTTTGTCGATGCCTAATGTGATGTCTGGGCTCACGGGGGTGTGGCCAATGACTAGTTAATCTTCATATGAAAATCCAAACTCTCATTTAGAATGTTCATTTCACAACACATCTTTTCACAAATAGGTTAATGTTTAATCGGGTACCTTTCACAATATTTAGATGTAAACCTGACAGCTGGGAAATGTACACTTTAAGAGATACCGTTATGTGTGTTTCCTGTCCTTCATGAGATCACCAAATGAAACACACTTGTCATAACTGTCTGTTAAGTGTCCACGGACCATTTACACATTCTCAAAAGTAGAAATACTGTTTAATTCTCCCATTTTGGGGATTTAGGAGTTTGGCCAAGTCAAGTCCTTTGTTCTCTCCCTGTGCTCTCTCCCTCTCTTTCGGCATGACCAGGGGGAGAGAGTCTCTGCCAGGAATTTATGACCTGAGATAACAAAACCTAGGTTTAGGAGAGAGAGGGAGAGCGAGGGGGGAGCCACGATCTACACCCAGAAAGGGCCACGTCATGACACTGGTAAGGTGGAGGTGATATAATCCTTGACTAGTCTCTCAAAGCGCTTCATGATGACAGAAGTGAGTGCTACGGGGCGGTAGTCAGTTCAGTTATCTTTACCTTCTTGGTTAAAGGAACAATGGTGGCCATCTTGACAGGTGTGGCTGCTTTGCGGGATGTATTGTTGACCCTACTTTCTTACCCTTTGTGCTGTTGTCTGTGCCCAACAATGTTTGTACCCTGTTTTGTGAGGCTACCATGTTTTGCTGCTGCCATGTTGTGTTGCTACCATGTTGTTGTCATGTTGTGTTGCTTCCATGCTGTGTTGTCTTAGGTCTCTCTTTATGTAGTGTTTCATTTTAATCCCAGCCCCCGTCCCCGCAGGAGGCCTGTAGCCTTTTGGTAAACCGTCATTGTAAATGAGAATTTGTTCTTAACTGACTTGCCTAACTAAATAAAGGTTAAATCATCGTTTTATTTTTTTAATAACAGTCACTCCCAGCAGTGTATTACTGTTTTAATGATAATTTATCAACCATAAACTATACATCTGCAAAATGAGAGAGAAAGAGAGAAAGAGAAAGACAATGTTGATTATGCCGTACCTCCTTTTTGTAGTGAGCTCTTCCATGACTGTGATCCGTATGTGGAATTAATGGTGCAGACGTAAGTGGGGGTATTTCCAAACATTCTCAGTTTGCTCTGAACAGAGTAGAGGCCCTCAGTGTTGGGTGCCATATGTGTGGTGGATCTCAGGTTGGCTTTAGGTGGCAGAGTGGACCATTGCACACGGGGAGCAGGGAAGATATCCTTAGACAGGCACTGAATCTCTGTGTTCTTACTTATCTCCATAGTAACCATCTTGATGGGAGCTGGAATAACAGTGACAGAGAGCCAAGGTTAGAGAGTAATAGCCTTGAGTGGTTTCACTACAAACAGTGACTTTGAGAGCAAAAACCATTCAAAAGGTTTTTGTACAGCAAAGTCACAAAACCAATAACAAAAGCAAATACTCGACTCTTGGCTTGGCATCAGTTTAGCAATTTGCAGCGGTAGCTGGTCGACAAACAATGATTCATGTCTCTTAACAGAGGGTATTTTACCACAAGCTATGCTGAAAGAATTTGATATGTGAAGTGGATACTCAGCAGCATGCTCTAGCCTCGATACTAGCGCCAGCGGTACTACTAACCCTCCACTTTCATGATGATAAAGGACTCCTGTTGTCCCAGAGTGCTGTTGACCAGACACCTGTAGCGACCTCGGTCCTTGATGCTACACTGGCTGAGGTGGAGCGAGGCGTTGCCCCGGGAGAGCTGGTCCTGAAGCAGGTACATCCTGGTACGGTGGCCTTTGGGAGGCGGGTCCGACTGGTCTCCACCCTGATGGGAGTGGCTGAAGAGGAGTAACTCCTGGCGGTACCAGCTGATGATCTCATTTCCGCTGGGTTTGAAGCTGCAGGGTAGCACACAGTCTTCTGAGAACAGGCATGTCAAATGGGCATCTAAGGGAGAAGTAGAGAGAGAACAGTTTGGGAAAATGTGACCTTCATTTAATAATTAGTTAACATTCTCTCAAAAAACCCGCAAAAAATCCAGTGTTGCTATGTCAAAACGGTTTTGTTATATTTTTTATTTCAGTCTTCTGTGACTTACATAAAGTGCAATAATTCGATGCAAACTCAAAATGTAATACATTTCAACTCCATATCTGATATGGTACAGGTGTATTATTTTTTAAAGCCCATAACTATGTGTTTTAAGGGATATAATTTTGTTTCAAAGAAGATTTAAGACCACCAAGAAACACTATGTGTGACCCCCTATTTAGCCCACTGCAGTAGAAGGCGGGAATGAACTAAATGTTCTCTCCATTCCTATCTGTTTCTTTCAGCCCACAACACCTACACACAGTGTGTCCTTTCCATACCGGTATATCACATATGACGTGTACTGAATCCTCATGGTAATGAGTGAACTTTTCTCCCCCTCTTACCATCTTGCTATAGGTTGTGTTACTCTTACGGTTCTGAAACATTCACTATGTTTCATCTTACCCAACTGTAACATGCAGTCCCAGCATTGTAGCCACCACACAACTCCCAGTGAGCGCCGGCACCTATGGTTATGGTGTCACTTCTAAAGCCAAACATTACATACATACATTACAATTTTTGAGTTAAATGCAGAGTTTGACACTGGATAAGTATTAGATAATACCCTTGAAACTGGTAATCACACAGTCTATTCTCAACATCTGTTCTTTTCAGTCATTTGTTTTGCACTAAATGTGGCTGTGACAAGACATTGCACTGTAAATGAGTAAATGTAACATCCACGTTCACAGGTGAATGTATGGGCTTTTTACTGCCAAAATAACAGTGGTAACACCAGTGAAGTCCTTCACAGACAGGGCACCCACTCAGAGTCAAATAGAGTGCATGACTATATAGAATTAGCATGTGTGCAAATGTGTGAAGAGTCAAGGGCGTCCCTGTGAGACTGTGAGCTTCTCCTCAGAGTAGACGTCTTTCATCTCCTCAGCAACATTCCAAACCGAAGAGACAGCTGACCTGGGTCCCAGCATGGGCTGGCCAGTCTAAATACTGAACAGGACAGAGGGGCCCGGCCTCCCTAGTCTCCCAACCAGAACAAACAGAGGCATGCCGAGGGCCAGAGGGCCAGCTATCCCAGACGCCATGGGCAACTGGATTCCTCAGAGAGAACACATCTCGACTCCTGCTCACTGCCCACTGACTGACCACCTCTCAAGGATTTACAGGGATGTGGACAACGTATTTCCACATGCACAGCAATAGAGGCTCAGCATTGCCTCAGATTTGCTGAGGATGGATAGAGACTTCATCGACAAGTTACAGGAACAGTGCAGTGACATGTCATTTCTGTTGTATAGGAATGGTTGTTTGTATTCATAAAACTCCTGGTCAAAACATCATCTTTAAACTAATACTTTACACTGGATTTGTCTTATGGAAAATCCCTCTCCTTTTAGGACCACATGTTAAAGTAGTTCTTGTTCTTTTTTCAGATGTCTGTCCCGTTTTAGTTTTGCCCAGAAGAACTGTGATTTCTTGTGCAGTGAAATGCAAAAAGCATCTGTTCCATGAACAAGAGATGTAGAGAGAAAAAAGTGTACCAAAACACTCTTCAGCCCCGCTTGAACAAAAAGGGAAACATTCCTTACCCCAGGACACTTCAAACTGGTGACTATGATTCCTTATCCCAGGACACTTCAAACTGGTGACTATCCAGGAAAATAAAGAAAAAGGTGTACATTGTTTCTGCATAGGTCTGATGATTTATTGACGGGACACCTCATGCAAGAAAGTTTATATTTTGGCGTAATCACCTCCGTCAGAACCAGGTAAGTAAAGTTTGCTTGTCTTTATTTTCCTGGACACTCACCCATTGAAGTGTCCTGGGGTAAGAAATGTTTTTAGATATAGATGTATTTTAAGATTAGATCAAATGTAAGTGTTTCAAGGCATACAGTAGTCAGATTTGTTTCCTTACACTAAAGACATCCCGTGCCTTTAACCTTGACCCATGAGCCTATCCTGACAATTCTTGCACTACTACATTTAAAAGAGGATAGAGAGGTCTTATCCTTACCTGGGATCTTACACTTTGCCAAGGTGAGAATCCACAGCAACCTCAAAAAAGCTTGAGCAAGTGCCTTTACCATTCTCATTCATTCACAAAGTCACAAGTATGGTTGCTGTTGACTCCCGTCCTGATTCCAATCAGTAGCAATCTTAAAGCAATTAGGAGCTCTGAATCACAATTAGTGTCTTGGTCTCTCCTAGATCTCACATTTCAGCCTCTGGGATGGTGTAGATCAAAAGCACTTGCTGTCACTTTAAAGGTTAAAGGATCCAGATGAAAAATATCCTTGTAAACACAAATGAGAGCCAATGAGTCTGAAACTCACTGCCACAGACATATGAAAGGGCCCACCTGGAACCACTTGTGTCAGAGCAGAAAAGCAGTTTCCCTGTCAGAGAAACTAGCTCCTCTCACAGTGAGAAGAGAGGGACTGTAAGAGGAAGGGAGAGCGAGAAGGAGGGAGCGGCAGGGCAGACAGGCTGGTTTGAAATACACCCCCTTCTACAGAGGCAGAGGCACGGTGGAATCATTGGCTACAATGTGTTACTTGGAAACTCCTCTTTGCTTCTTACCTGCCTGTCACTTTGCTTTGCTGTCACTTTAAAGGATCCAGATGGAAAATATCCTTGTAAACACAAATGAGAGCCAATGAGTCTGAAACCCACTGCCGCAGACATACGAAAGGGCCCACCTGGAACCACTTGTCAGAGCAGAAAAGCAGTTTCCCTGTCAGAGAAACTAGCTCCTCTCACAGTGAGAAAAGAGGGTGTGTAACAGGAAGCGAGAGCGAGAAGGAGGGAGCGGCAGGGCAGACAGGCTTTTCTGAAATACAAACCCATCTAGAGGCAGAGGCACGGTGGAATCAATGGTTACACTGTGTTACTTGGAAATGTCTCTTTCCCTCTTATCTCCCTGTCAAACCTCCCCACCCCTCACACTCAGTGCCTCATAGAACCTCTTGTCATCTGATTGATTTCTTTCCATGTCACTCTGTATGTCACCCTTTTACATCTCACACCTTCTCTGAGTAATAACTGTGCACACAGTAGACTAGGTATACTGTTCTTTTCATATTGTAGTTTCCACTGAAACAGTATATTTTCTTGTATCTTCTAGTTCCATGAAAGGCATATTCTTTATCTCTCAAGCCTTCAATACCTTCATTAATCATGGAGAACTGATTTGGACAAGAAAAGTGGGATGTCAAAGTGCCCTGCCACTAGCAGGCAGGCATGAGGTTAACCACAAGGCCAATTATAGTTCAATGTGGAACGTATTCAGTCATTGTTTCTGTCTGCCTCCCACTGGGCACTACTGCCACTGTGTTATACACACACGATCACAGACCACACTAAACCTGAATCCTAATCTATTTATTGCTGTGGCTGAAGGCACCTAACGTTCAGGATCCTTTCAGGAAGTTTGCCCTCACGTTGGATGATGCAACGTGTTTTCTCACGTTAGTTCCTTGTGTTCAGTGTCATTGGCCTCCAAGGGGTGAAATAAAACCATAACAATGCCACATTATGATGAGTCACTAATGATAAGTGTCCTATTTATCCAATAGTAGCTGATAAACAGAGATGAGCACAGAAGAAAAGCACAATCATTTCAAAGCAGAATTGTGTGTCAATAATGAGTGGTTGGGGTTTTAATGCGCCAGAGTATCTGTCTATCATAGCAAACATGTTTTAGTGTGGAGGCCTCACTCTGTTGCCATGATTAACCAACTGTGAGTGATTGAGAGATGATCATGTATTTACTCCATGATGTGTAGCTACACCTCTCCTTTGCGGTCCTTAGGAGGCGCGTGTGAGGGGAAACCCCAGCTCCACGTCAATGCCTCTTAAAGATGGCGGCACTCATCTCTGCCCTCAATCAACGCTAATCCCAGATTAAAGGAGCATGCCACTGGACTGGGATTATGCTGTGGGCGCTTTCATTTGATCATTGATTCTCTACCAGTCTCTTCCTGACTCACTTTTATACTTCCTCTGGTGTATTCTTTTTTAAATGTTCTAATAATGTGTGTTTAGTCATCACTATAATGTATTTTCTTTTCTCTCTGTGTAATGTGGTTTAATTCTGGTTATATTCCAGTGACTAAACCTTGTTTCCATCCATTCCCAGGCAATTATACCTATGCATATTACCAGCAGTAATCCAAAACCCCTTGTGGTGACATTAGCAGACTCTCTAGTTGATAAGAGCCAACATTTAACTGGCCTGACATTCATGACTGGCCTACATTAGTCAGTAAAGGAAATCCATGTTGTAAATAACTGGAAAACATGCACGGATAGCCTTGAACTATAGACTTTGCATAGCCAATATCTAATCATATAAAAGCAGCAATGAGACCACTATTTTAGTTCAACTTTATAATCCACACAACCAGCACAGAAACATGGAGAGTACATGCACATTTCTGTTCCCTTCGTGGATATAGTCACGGGTGTATTCTATGAATGATCATGATCATGGAAGAGTACTATTACTATACTATTCAGTGGCATGGGCAGAAATCCATTGATGGCAGGGCCAGCAGGGCCATCATTTAATTAGGCTACCCTATACCACAAGCCCCCATCTGGAAGTTGGAGAATTGTGCATTTTTCAAAAGCCAAGCTTTCCCCTGCAATTTAGTGCCATTATCATTATGCTTAATTAAAAATAAATTAATAATATATACTACCTTTCAAAAGTTTGCGGTCACTTAGATATGTCCTTGTAAAGCCTCCCGAGTGGTTAAAGGTGGTTAAAGGTGCTGTACTGCAGCGTCAGCTGCGCCACCAGAGATCCTGGGTTTGGCCGGTAGGGAAATCCTTGTATCATCGCACACCAGCAACTCCTGTGGCAGGCCGGGCACAGGTGCACGGTGTTTCCTTTGACACATTGGTGCGGTTGGCTTCCGGGTTGGATGGCGTTGTGATAAGAAGCAGTGAGGCTTGGTTGGGTTCTGTATCGGAGGATGCATGACTTTCAACCTTCGTCTCTCCCGAGCCCGTACGGGAGTTGTAGCGATGAGACAAGATAGTAGCTACTAAACAATTGAATACCATGAAAAAGGGGAAAAATTCAACATCAAAAAAAGAAATGTCCTTGTTTTTTGGTCCATTAAAATAAAAATATAGTGTCGACATTGTTAATGTTGTAAATTACTATTGTAGCTGGAAATTTTTTTAATGGAATATCAACATAGGCGCTTGGAGGCCCGTTATCCGCAACCATCACTCCTGTGTTCCAATGGAAATTTGTGTTAGTTAATCCAAGTTATCATTTTAAAAGGCTAATTGATTTGTGGGTACTATTTAATGAAGCTGCCAGTTGAGGATTGACAAGTTTCAGGAGAACGGTCTTTGTTTGTGGCCATTTTTAGCCTGTCGAACCCACAAATGCTGATGATCCAGATACTCAACTGGTCTAAAGAATGCCAGTTTTATTGCTTCTTTAATCAGCACAACTGTTTTCAGATGTGCTAACATAATTGCAAAAGGGTTTTCTAATGATCAATTAGCCTTTTAAAATTATAAACTTGGATTTACTAACACAACGTGCCATTGGAATATAGGAGTGATGGTTGCTGATAATGGGCCTCCGAACGCCTATGCTGATATTCCATAAAAAACCTGCTGTTTCCAGCTACAATAGTCATTTATAAATGTCTGCACTGTATTTCTGATCAATTTGATGTTATTGTAATGGACATAAAATGTGCTTTTCTTTCAAAAACAAGGACATTTCTAAGTGACTCCAAACTTTTGAACGGTAGTGTATATACAGTGCATTCGGAAAGTATTCATACCCCTTGATTTGTCACATCTGCTCCTGCTTCGCCCTCTTGTGTTCATCCGGTGTCTTCTTGACCTGCAGTTACTCCCCCAGTTCTCTCTCTCTCTCTCTGTCTCTCTGTCTCTCTCTCTCTGTGTGTGTGGTGTTGGAGACAGGTGTGCTGGAGTCAGAGCAGATCCCTACCAGCTGCAACACGTTCCATAATCAAGACCTCTGCAAATACTCAGTCCTACCACTTCCACTCTGCCAGATTGTAATCTCTGCTCAGTCAGTTCGTGCTTCTAGCTATTTAAGATTATTCAAGATCCTGTTACTCTGCTGTGCCTGTTTCCCTGCCTGACACTGTTTATCCTCTCATTGCAGTTTACCTCTCTGGCTCCTGTCTTCTGTTCCACATCTCACCACCCTTCTACCCTGTTCTGGATTTAGCTCACCACCACTACCTTGGATTCCCCTCCGTACCTGGTTACCCGGTTCTACCCAGCTCATTTCAACCTCAGTCTCCACATCTGGTTTTCTACAACTCATCCGAGCTTCCCTGGATCTGCACTCCATATCTCCCTGTGTTACAATAAATATCTTGGTTCATTCATCCCTGTTTCCTCATCTGAGTCTGCTCTTGGGTTCCCCTGTGTCGCTCCGCCTAACATGACTTTTTCAACATTTTCTTACATTACAGCCATATTCTTAACTCAGGTGCATCCTGTTTCCATTAGTCATCCTTGAGTTGTTTCTACAACTTGATTGGAGTCCACCTGTGGTAGATTCAATTGATTGGACATGATTTGGAAAGGCACACACCTATCTATATAAGGTCCCACAGTTGACAGTGCATGTCAGAGCAAAAACCAAGCCATGAGGTCAAAGGAATTTCGAGACAGGATTGTGTTGAGGCACAGATCGGGGAAAGGGCACCAAACAATGTCTTCAGAATTGAAGGTCCCCAAGAACACAGTGGCCTCCATCATTCTTAAAAGGAAGAAATTTGGAACCACCAAGACTACTCCTAGAGCTGGCCGCCAAACTGAGCAATCGAGGAAGAAGGGCCTTCGTCAGGGAGGTGACGAAGACCCAGATGGTCACTCTGACAGAGCTCCAGAGTTCCTCTGTGGAGATGGGAGAACCTTCCAGAAGGACAACCATCACTGCAGCACTCCACCAATCAGGCATTTAAGTTAGAGTGGCCAGACAGAAGCCACTCCTCAGTAAAAGGCACATGACAGCCTGCTGGAGTTTGCCAAAAGGCACCTAAAGGACTCTCAGACCATGAGAAACAAGATTCTCTAGTCTGATAAAACCAATATTGAACTCTTTGACCTAAATGCAAAGCGTCACATCTGGAGGAAACCTGGCACCATCCCTACGGTAAAGCATGGTGGTGGCAGCATCAGTGATGTACTTGGCCGTACACACTACCCTCTGTAGTGACTTGTGGTCAGCGGCCGAGCAGTCAGGATGCTCTCGATGGTGCAGCTGTATAAACTGAGGACCTATGCCAAATCGTTTCAGTCTCCTGGGGGGGAATTGGCTTTGTCGTGCCCTCTTCACGACTGTCTTAGTTTGTGTCACGAACATCGTCTTGAAAATGACCGGACCAAGGTGCAACGTTGTGAAGGTACATTTTTCTTTATTTTTAAATGTCGCCAACAAAACAATAAACAACAAAAATGAACGTGAAGCTCCGTAAGGCTATACATGCATTAAATGAAGACAACAACCCACAAATAAGAAAAGGAAAAAGGCTGCTTAAGTATGATTCCCAATCAGAGACAACGATAGACAGCTGTCCCTGATTGAGAAACATACCTGGCCAAAAACAAAGAATCAGAAAGCATAGACTTCCCACCCGAGTCACACCCTGACCAAACAAACATAGAGAATAAAAGGATCTCTACGGTCAGGGCGTGACAGTACCCCCCCCCCCCCCAAAGGTGCGGACTCCGGCCGCAAACCTGACACTATAAGGGGGGGTCCGGGTGGGTATCTATCTTGGTGGCGCCTCTGGTGCGGGGACCCTCGTCGCCGACCCCGGACTGGGGACCCTCTCCGCAGGCCCCAGACTGGGGACCCTCGCCGTAGGCCCCGGACTGGGGATCCTTGCCGCAGGCTCCAGACTGGGGACCCTCTCCGCAGGCTCCAGACTGGGGACCCTCTCTGCAGGCCCCGGACTGGGGACCCTTGCCGCAGGCTCCAGACTGGGGACCCTCTCCGCAGGCCCCGGACTGGGGACCCTCGTTGTAGGCCCCAGATTGGGGACCCTCGTTGCAGGCCCCGTACTGGGGACCGTCGCTAGAGGCTCCGGACCACGCATCACCGCTGGAGACTTCGCGCCATGGATCATCACCGGAGGCTTCGTGCAATGGATCATCACTGGAGGCTTCGTGCCATGGATCATCACTGGAGGCTTCGTGCCATGGATCATCACTGGAGGCTTCGTGCCATGGATCATCACTGGAGGCTTCGAACGTGGAGTTGAAGCAGGTCTCACTGGACTGAGAAGACGTCTTGGAAGCCTGGTGCATGGAGCTGCCACAGGGCTTACCAGGCTGGGGAGACATACTGGAGGCCTGGTACGTGGAACATGAACAGGTCTCACCAGACTGGGGAGATGCACTGGAAGCCTGGTGCGTGGAACAGGGAGTACAGGGGGGGACTGAGCACTCAACCCTGAGGGGTGAGGGGCCCCCGTGTTGAAGATCAGCGTGGTGGATGTGTTGTTACCTACCCTTACCACCTGGGGGGCGGCCCGTCAGGAAGTCCATGATCCAGTTGCAGAGGGAGGTGTTTAGCCCCAGGGTCCTTAGCTTAGTGATGAGCTTTGAGGGCACTATGGTGTTGAACGCTGAGCTGTAGTCAATGAACAGCATTCTCACTTAGGTGTTCCTTTTGTCCAGGTTTGGAAAGGGCCGTGTGAAGTGAGTTTGACATTGTCATCTGTGGATCTGTTTGGGCAGTTTGTGAATTTTAGTGGGTCTAAGGTTTCCAGAATGATGGTGTTGATTTTAGCCATGACCAGCCTTTCAAAGCACTTCATGGCTACAGACGTGAATGCTCCGGGGCGGTAGTCATTTAGGCAGGTTACCTTGGCGTTCTTGGGCACAGGGACTCCTCAATACCTATGAGCTAGTATTCTATAGGAGGTGCAGGAACTCAAGCAGAAGAACATTTTAGGTGCTGGTAATCAGCTCCAGTGAGCTCCTGCCCAAGTAAAGTACTGTGTTTAAGTAAAAATACTAATTATGTCCCATTTGGAACACTGTCAAGTAGAGAAAAAAAAATCTGATTGGGTGGGACTGGCACCCCAGTGGGCCCAGGCCCACCCGTGCCTATGCCCCTGTAAACACTATTACTTATTACTATTAATATTCCTGTAATAATCCACCAATTTAGAGGTCTCTGTTCCTCTTTCATTATCCGTGCTCATTATCTCAAATATAGCTCCTCTATCTCTCCCTCACCTCATTTTGGCTCACAGATGCTCAACATTCGATGGTTGGCATTTGGCAATCTATCCCCATTCGTCCAGATTAGCTGGATGTTGATGCTTTGCAGATGTTAAGAGGAGGATCTAGGAGGATGAAGTGATATGATGTAAATATTTGGAGTTAGCAGATTGCATGACAGTGAGGTTAAAACCACTGGCATTTGGGAGACACTGGAAAATAGGACAGGTTTACAGGAGTACAATAAATAGTTTTGTTGTGCAGACAGGAAAGCAACTGAAAATATTGGCATATTTTAACCTCTTTTATGATCAATGGTTTAAATAAATCCATAGAAGCTATCCAAAAAAGCATAGCAGCTTTTATACAAATCAGTTCAGAATAAGCATGTGGAACAGATACAGTGAACTCCAAAAGTATTGGGACAGTGACACGTTTTGTTGCTTTACTCCAGCACTTTGGACTATGGGGTTAAAGTGCAGAATGTGAGTTTTAATTTGAGGGTATTTGTATCCATATCGGGTGAACCGTTTATAAATTACAGCACTTTTTATACATCGTCCCCCCATTTTTAGGAGCAAAAGTATTGGAACAAATTCACTTCTAGGTGTATTTCAGTAGTCAAAAGTGTAGTATTTGGTCCCATATTCCTAGCACGCAATGATTACATCAAGATTGTGACTCTACACACTTGTTGGATGCATTTGCTGTTTGTTTTGGTTGTGTTACAGATATTTTTATTTTGTGCCCAATAGAAATGTATGGTAAATAATGTATTGTGTCATTTTGGAATCACTTTTATTGTAAATAACAATAGAATATGTTTCTAAACATGGTATGATATTTGTGCGTCTGCAACTTTCTCACTCATCATTATTCATAATTAATTCAGGACTATCAGTAATCATTGTAGAGTCAACATTTAACGTAGAAGTGTTTAGAAACAAGTTTGTAGAGTCACAAGCTTGATGTAATCATTAGGAATATGGGACCAAATGCTACACTTTTGGCTAGTTTAATACAACTATAAGTGAATTTGTCCCAATACTTTTGGTATCAGTTAAAATCCAAACTGCTGGAGTACAGAGCCAAAACAACAGCACAAATGTGTCACTGTCCCAATACTTCTGAAGATCACAGTGTGTTGAAATCTATTCCTGTTGCCGTCACAATCTCCGTGCAATTCCATGGAAAACCCTTGATGCATACACTGAATGTGGGCTACAAGCTTTTTATTTTTATCTGGGGGGAAAAAAAATCATGTTTCGAAACTGTTGGTTGTAATATCCACACCCCGCCCTCCCCCAGCTCCAGTTTGTAGGTTACTGAAAGATTTCAGCGACCACAGATAAGAAGATTACAGAGGAATTAACGTCATTCCTTTGTCATTATATGAATATATTGATATTTGATTTTAATCAGAGGGAGTGGAGAGAGGAGGGCAGGAACAACAGGATGTGCCCTGAGTAGCATAGAAACACGAGTCAGGGGAACTGGCACGAGGGCACGGGCAGGCGAAAACACAAGCTGGGGGAACAGTTTGTGGCACTGGAGCCGATCAGTGGATGCTTGGATCAACGTGCAGCATGTAACAGAGAGTTGGATAAAACAGATCCTTCAGAGCTCTGCATGTGTATTTGGTGAGGTGTATATGGTTGCTGCTGGGATATGGATGGGCCGCCGGATGGGGACAGTAGTGGCGTCCCACTGACCTGGAGGAGTTCTGTGAGATAGACTCAAGACGCAGTGGGAGCACCTCCTGGTTGCTTCTGCTCTTCCAGCCTCAGACATGAACCTGGTGCTCCTGGTCTTCAGGCTGATGTGCCTGGCCTGGCTGTGGCCTGTCACTCTGCACAACAGCAGCCACCAACCCAACAAGAGGAGGCACAAGGACGTGTACGTTGGGGAGAACAGCAAGAACCAACACGGAGGGTGAGCCAGAGTTTAGGGGTGCGGTCCCATTGGAGTTGTGTTATGTTCTTGTCAAGGGTTCAGTTTGCTTGTCTGTTCTGTTTAGTTTGAAACCGGATTGTGTTTAGTTCTGGTAGAAAGTTACATTTGGTAATACACACACCACAGGATGTTACTGTTCTGTTGATCTGTTTTCTGATTGATATGGTTAAAAGGTTATTTTGGGGAGATGTATTGTTCATCACACAGTACTATTCGTAGATTGTTGGTATTAATCTAATCTTTATGAATTCAAGAAAAAAATAGAATATTGATGGTGAATTTACCATGGTGGCATGCGCGATCTCCAATGTGTGCTGGGACGGATGACATTACAGCAGTGCATTCTGGATAAAGGGCAGGTGAGGTGACCACAGGGGCTTAGAGGTAATGTCAGGGAAGCTGTGTTTTGGTGGAGGCACCACGTAAGAGAAAAGCTGTAGTTTGTGGGTAATGATATAGGGGGGAGTTGTGTTAATAAGGGGTTGGACTGTACACTTGAGTATCATTTGCAATAATAGGGGAGATGATTGTGTTTGGGTGGTATGGGAATGATTTGTTGGTGCAGATATGTTTATGTATTATGAAAATGAAAGCATCAGGTTACGGAAGTTTATCGTATGATGCGATTTAGAAACTTTGCGAGTGATGAGTGTGTTGTCAACCGAATTGGAGATATTCATTATGTCCTTTGACCCAGACTAACTGTTATATGAGAGCTTTGGGAAGTCTATATAATCTCCCAGGACCAATTATTGTACCGTCATAGCACTGACTCAGTTTGCAGCTAAATCATTAGTGAAGAGCGTCACGTATACTCTTACTTTTGGTTTTAATCAGATGGTTAAAGTGCAGTTAATTATTCTCAACAGCAAAAACCCCAGAGCAGATGTTGCTTCCTTTAGTGTGTGTGTGTGTGCTTGTGTGTGTGTGTGCACGTGCGCTTGCCATTTGGTGTGAGTGTGTATTTCTTAGGAAATAAAACATCTGATATGCTGATCTGTGTCCTCTTTGCTCTGCAGACGAATAGACTTTAAGATGAAAAGGTCTGACAGCACCAAGTCCCTGCTAATTAAATCTGAACAGCTGCTCCGTATCGAGGACCATGACTTTGCAATGCGGCCTGGCTTTGGAGGTAAGACCACCTACCCAATATCCTTTGGCCTGATGGGCAACCAATGTATTTTCATGTGGTTGAACTATGATAATGTGCGGTTTGGATGTGACTGGGTGTATGTGTGCTTTCTCCCACCATGTGTTGGGTTGGACTCATTAATTAGGCTTGAATGGGGAAAATCAAGGGTCATTATCAGAGAGAGGGAAGAGGGGGTGGGGGGGGGTAATAGAGCTCTACCTACCGTCATTTGTTACTGTTATAAAATGATAGATAGTCCATAACGTGCCACAGAGGTTAGGTTCTGTAATAGGCAGCATTTGACGCTAGCTTGTATTCTCTCTCCTGGAACAGAATGTAGGTTATAGTGTCATCTTCGATAACACCCCATCCCCCCCCAAAAAGTCACTGACCCAGATTGTCTGCAGAGCCTAGCAGACAATGACAGCCTGCGGCCGAGTACACAGATGTTTTTAGAACTAGAGTAATCTGGATTATAAACCACGCTTTCTGAAACAATACCAAATGCTGCATCTTATTGGAAAGTCCAGGACAGCATAGAGTTCCATGCATACAGTACTACAGCAGTGTGTTCATTGGGTGATGATCAGACAATGTTAGGTTTAAGCAATAAGGCCCGATTGGGTGTGGTATTTGGCCAATATAACACGACTAAGGGCTGTAACCTAGAGTGCCTGGATTTTGTATTTGTATTTATTAAGGATCCCCATTAGGTGTTGCCAAGGCATCTACTTTTCGTGGGGTCCAGCAACATTAAGGCAGTTATATACAATTCAAAATATTACGTGACATTCCATTTCATAAAACCTTTTCACATTAAGTGTGTCCCCTCAGGCCACTACTCTACTGGATATAGCCCTTAGCCGTGGTATTTTGGCAATATACCACAGACCCCAAGGTGCCTTATCACTATTATAAACTGGTTACCAACGTAATTAGAGCAGTAAAAATGAATGTTTCGTCATACCTGTGGTATACAGTCTGACATACCATGGCTTTCAGCCAGTCAGCATTCAGGGTTCAAAGCACTCAGTTTATAATGAAATATTGATCACGTTTCTGAATGCTTGCATGTGTGTCAGTGTGTGGGGTCCCACTGTAAATCAACTGTCATTGAAACATGTATTTACATAACATTCTATGTCGTAGGCAGTACTAATGACTGTTTAGGTACATATTTGTAAATCTCGTGTGATGACATGTTATGGATTTCTGTCCTTTTGTGTTTCCAGTTGGACATTTTCTATTCCGAACTATCCCTGTGCGTTGTCTGTGTTTGTGTCTGTGTGGTCTAAGCGACGTGGGGTAAATTTGTCTGGAATTGAAATTAAGGACAGACGAAGAACCCTTTTTTAGCCATTTTCTGGACTGGTCACATGATCAGGAAAACCTCCTGAACAAGGCTGTGATTATAGATGCCTGTAACTTGATTATAGATTAATGCAACAGGTATTATGCGGTTAGGATTTATGAAGGAACGGAGATAAGGAGAGAAAAGGCATTCGTGAGATTGGTGACACGGCGTCTCTTGCGTCCCTGAGTGAGGAGAAGGCTGTGTCTGTCTGGAGGGGAGGCGTGGGACTACTGGTGTGTCTTTGACGTTGTGTGGGACCCCATTAGCCTGCAGCTGTGTTTAGCGTGAAGAGTGATGTCATGACCCTGCATCTACACGGAAATGGACAGGATAATCACAACATAGGGCTCAGCTGATGTAGTCCTTCAACACTACAGCCTCCAGTGTGACCACATGGTTTCAGGATGTCCTTTGAGGCTCAGCATAGCGCCAAGATCCTCTGTGAAACCATTATTTGGGGTTTTCTCTTACTGACTATCTGTTTGTCTTAACTTTATAGTGTTTGGGTGGATTTACAAATATTTAGGTCGTAAAGAGGATATTTAAATACACATTAAAAAAGAAACTGGTGTAAGTAAGACCACATGCAGATAGATGAGATGATATATGGATGATAGGTCTTAGGCTAATCAAAACCAGTGAGACTGGGTCATGAAAGATCGTTCCCGGCTGAGTCAGACATTCCAAGGCCTTGCGTCATGACTACCATATGACTATGACACTACGGCCAAAAGCCTAACATTCAATGTGCTTGCCCTGTCAGGGAAGACGTATGAAATCTCAAGCTGTTTACTGATTGGGGCTGTTTATTCACCCCTGTAGGGGCAGCTATTCCTGTGGGCATAGACGTGCAGGTGGAAAGCATTGACAGTATATCTGAAGTCAACATGGTAAGTGTCTATAACCATCGTAAACGATGTGTGTGTGTGTGTGTGTGTGTGTGTATGTGACTAACACACTGCCATTCACTCTCTTTCTCGCTCACAGTGAGACAACTTCTCATGCTCTCTCTCATACTGGAACCCCGCTCCACTCTATTGCCCCCAATTTAATGTCGGGGCATAACAGTCAAAACATGTATTGATTTTGAAGCTAGAATACTTAGTTGCTACATATATTTTTTTTATACCTGTTAATTCTTGAAGATTATAACTTATAATATAATTATATATAATTATAAATGCCTCATAAGCTGAGTCATACTGTCATACACCGTCAGAACCCAGAATAATGCATGGTTTTACTCCAATGTTTGTAAACAATGTGCATGTAAACAAACACTACATAGCCTCCAAACACGTTTAAAACTATCATTTTGATATCATGGATGGTCAGTCCTTGCGTTCATTTAAGAGTGGTCACATTTCTCCACGCCCCTCCCTCAGCTTTTTACCAAAACAGAGGCAGGATGACCACTTTACTGTTGTGTTATTGTTTCCACTATGTTCTAGACTCTAACTTCAATGGATCATTGATGTTTGGGTCCCAATTAACACTAGCACTGTAAACACTATTAACCTGCATGATCCTGTCGCTCGTCACCCTATATACAAAGAATCTGGGTGAACCGCTATTCAGTCTTACTGCCATCATTGCACAATTGCCCACGTTTTGATTATGTGACAGTTTGTCCATTGGACCTGAGCTTTGGTGTGTTTGTGCAGGACTTCACCATGACTCTGTACCTGAGACACTACTGGCAGGACGACCGGCTGGCCTTTCCTTCCAGCAGCAAAAAGAGCCGGACATTTGACGCTCGGCTGGTGAAGAAGATCTGGGTGCCGGACGTGTTCTTTGTCCACTCCAAACGTTCCTTCATCCATGACACGACCATGGAGAACATCATGCTGAGAGTGTACCCTGACGGCAACATTCTCTACAGTGTCAGGTACACGGAGAATGGCCCTTCTTTAACACAGGGACCATAAGGCCTTTAGCTTGTACTATTCTATAGTATTGGTGCTTTGTACACATAAGAAACATGGGGGGAGTAGACCATCTTGTGTCTTTCAGCCTACAATATCAACAAGAAAAGAGGAAGTGCATCGCCTATCACAGAGAGTTCTGATCTCTCTGTAGACCACGTTATGTTGCCACGGTATGTTTTCTGCAACTGCTGTATCATTAACTAGGCCCTGTGTTTCAGGATCACTGTGACTGCTCTTTGCGCCATGGACTTCAGTAGTTTTCCTTTGGACACACAGAAATGCTCTCTGGAACTGGAGAGCTGTGAGTATAAAACAATAAGGCTATGTGGTTGCCCTGGGTGTAATGCCATGTACGTCCTCACATATACCTAACATATGTCTACGTGCAACACTATAAGCACCTAATATGGTAGCATTGACCCTCCTCTTTTCATATAGGTGAAATAACATTCAAAAGTCGGGGTCAGGTCAGTTTGTGTCGGTAATGCCTGTCTTTTTGATGCAGGATTTACCTGTCCTGATTCATCCGTATAAGGAGCTGCAGCTATAGTTGAATTGAAGTCGGTCATTTCTCATCAGAGACATTCTGTCACACTGATGTTGCAATTGTCATGATTGTGTTAAACCCAGCCTCAGGAGGCAGTGCACCTTACCCAGATCAGAACACAGACACACAGACAGACAGACAGACACACGCACGGACACACACAAATGATCGGCAAACGAACACGCACGCGCACACGCACAGAAAGCATGGGTCTGGTCTCAGACGAGAGGTGGTAGTAGTGGTAGTAGTGAATCTCAGTGTCTCCTCTCCTCTGAGGGACACAGCCCATGATTCTTCAAAGAGAGGCCACATCAAGGAGTCACCTTCTCCCCCTGTTTTCTCCTCTCTTGAAGATGCGTACAATGAGAACGACCTCATGCTCTACTGGAAGAACGGGAACGATTCATTAAGGACTGATGAGATCGTTCTCTCACAGTTTTTTATTGAAGAATTCCACCCTTCCTACGGGCTTGCCTTCTACAGCAGCACGGGTATGTGTGCTTGTTTTGTAGCCTGGTGCATTGGGGCCTACGGTGCTGTTTCTGTCCTTCTCCGCTGTCAAACTCCTCCTTATTATTACATAAAACGGCTCTGTAAGATCCAAAGCCAACACCCCAAACCCTCCAGCTTCTGATTCCACTCTGACAGTCTGAGGACAGGGAGAGGTTAGGAGATTTTCCTCCACAGTGTCAGTGTGGAATCCTGCCCAACTCTCAGTAGTTCCAGTGTCCATTACATCATAGCCATGTGATGTCCCACTATACTTTTGACTAGATACCCTCCTGTGTCTCATAATGACCTCTGATTACCCAGAAGGATGGTGAGTAAACTGTTCCTCCAAAAATGAGATATCAGAGCCCTTCTCTCTCTCGCTCTCTCTCTTGCTCTCTCGCGCTCTCTCTCTCTCTTGCTCTCTCTCTCTCTCGCTCTCTCTCTCTCGCTCTCTCTCAGGTTGGTATAACAGGCTCTACATAAACTTCATCCTCAGGAGGCACATCTTCTTCTTCATGCTGCAGACCTATTTCCCCACCATGCTGATGGTGATGCTCTCCTGGGTGTCCTTCTGGATTGACAGGAGGGCTGTGCCTGCCAGAGTGTCACTGGGTACAGTACTGATACTCTCACTTGTATGTGGGGTTTCGGGGGGGGGGGGGGGGGGGGATCTCCATAAAATAATCAAAGCTTAGAGACTGAGCAGAGACGGATCACAAAGCCATCATTTTCTGCACAAAATACTTGATTCATCTCCAGAAAGTAAAGTGGAGTGGTGGGGCTTTACCTTCCTCAGCCATGTCACATCTCTGTGACTACTGTAAGGTGAAAGGGGGGTGGGTTGTTGTGTTCCTTTTATGTGGGCGAGTGAATGTGAGCCTGCTGCTTTGAGCCTGCTGCAGAATTGCTCAGAGACTCATTAACCCAGAGAGGGGACAACTGAAACTGAGCACAGTGACAAAGCATTTCAGTTCTGCGCATGACTAAAGTCACCTGCACCAGGCGAGGTCCATGTGTGTGCATGTGTGCCAGAGCTTGTTTGTGTAATTGTGTAGGAAAGAAAGAGAAAAAGGGAGGGCGACGGAAGAGCAAGAGAGAGCGAGATAAAAGGACAGAGTAAATGCTGCACTTAGATTTGTGAATAGATGTTGACTTTGCTAATGCAGCAGGGTGTGTGTGTGTGAGGGGGGTGGGGTGGGGGTGGGGGGAGGGGAGTGTGCTTGGAGTACGGCAGGTTGCTGGAGGATCATGATGCCGTAACAAAGGCTGGCCTTATTTCACTCTGCAACACTCAATACTACAGTACTTACTGTAGAATGATGTAGTATACTGTAAAATACTAGTAGTATCCTTCGATCATGTTTAGTACTTACTATGTAATGTTGTAGTGGAATACTATTGTAAATACTACAGTATTATCCCCCTAAAAACACTGTACTAAATACTACGGTAATGTCCTCAAAAACACTACACTTCTTTAACTAAAGTAAATACTACAATATTGAATTTGCATATACCCTGCCTATTCCCCTCCGCCGTATCACAATTTGTGCCACCCATAAGTACATGCCAAGTATAGACCATAGATTGTGTTCCATACACGTTATAGAAAAGAGCAGAGGCACTGAACTATTCGTTCAGACTCCAATCCTACCTACAGGTTATGGAAAATGTGCTCTTTCACTATTTCTCCAGTAGGTTTCCTCAAGGAGAAAGTCCACACTTCTATGGCAAAGATAATAACACAAAAACATTACAGTTAATACTACAGTATACTACAGTCCACAAAAACATATTTTAAGGTTGAATGTCACATTAGTTTTGTTCTTAATTGACTTGCCTGCTTAAATAAAGGTTCAATAAATAAAAGTAATTGCTTGTAAGAGCCTTAACTTTAGGCTATTTACTTTATTAGAAAAGTAATATTTAATTGTCTTTGGTTGACACCACAACCAAATATCAACATATAAATGTGTCTACTACTTGGATAGTTCCATCTGAGCCAGCCGTGACCAGGAGACCCATGATTGGCCCGGCGTCGTCTGGGTTAGGGGAGGGTTTGGCCAGCCGGGATGTCCTTGTCCCATTAAGCTCTAGCGACTCCTTGTGGTGGGTCAGCAAGCTGACTTCAGTCGCCAGTTGCACAGTGTTTCCTCCAACACTTTGGTGCGGCTGGCTTCCAGGTTAAGCGAGCAGTGTCAAGAAACAGTGCAGCTTGGCAGGGTCATGTTTCGGAGGACGCATGGTTCTCGACCTTCGCCTCTCCCAAGTCCGTACGGGAGTTGCCGTGATGGGCCAAGACGTTAACTACCAATTGGATATCACGAAATTGCGGAGAAAAAGTTTGCTGTAGATATAGATCAATTCTCCCAGTTGATGTATTTTTTTTAATAGTGGATTAAACGTTAAAGGTCTAACGTTGTTTCAAAGATACAAATTCAACCTATTTTATACAGGGTTTGTCTATGTTGACATAATCCTGTATTTTTAAATATCAGCATGAAAACAAAAGTTGATGCCTTTTTTCCAATCCAATGTATATTTAACGTAGATTCCACGTCACGATACATTTACAAATCACGTTGGAACAGCGTTTATTCAACCAGTTTGTGCCCAGTGGGATGTAGCTGCTACACGGTTGTCTCTAGCCCTTGTTGGACTTTCCATCCATCTATGCTAAACCCCCACACAGCTAATTATTTTCCATGCATTTGCCTCACCCTCTTTTCATCATCAAAGGCCGAAAGGTTGTGGTGGTAAAATAAGGCTTTAAAAAAAATAAAAACGGATTGATCAAGATGTATATATCAATTTAATAATCAACTAATCTCCCTTTTTTTCTTTCCCCCTCCAGGTATCACAACAGTTCTGACCATGTCCACCATCATCACAGGCGTGTCAGCCTCCATGCCTCAGGTGTCTTATGTAAAAGCTGTGGACATCTACCTGTGGGCCAGCTTTCTGTTCGTCTTCCTGTCCGTCATTGAGTACGCCGCTGTCAACTACTTCACCACTGTGGAGGAGATGAAGAAGCTCAAGGGGGGAAAGGTCACTGAAACTTATAGAGTGTGGGGTCAAATAGGTCATAGTTGGGTTCTTGTAAATTGGTGTATTATAAAACATGGAATATACCCATGCTACCACAATGTCAGAGCCACGATAATGGCACCAAATTAGGCTGTGACACTATGTCTGTATCTCCCCCTACTGGTCTTAATGTGTTGCACTGTCAGAAAATCATATATCGTAAACTCCCTCCTCTCTCCACAGATCCCTGCAGATTTCAATGCCACTCAAACTATGGCTTTTGATGGATGTTACCATGACAATGACATTGACCTGACACCCTTCCCAGAGCTCCCCAGCACCCCCAACACAGAGCGGAGTCGGACGGCCACGTCGAGGAACTCTGCTGCAGAGCCCCCACCCACAGAGGGCACCAGGCTACGACGCAAAAAATCCATCAAACACAACCTCAGCTTCATCATGAGTAACAGCTACATGATTGACTCCTACTCCAGAGTCGTCTTCCCCATGACCTACCTGATGTTCAACATCATCTACTGGAGCTTGTACTCATGAGTGTGTACTCTACTAATAAATATTGATAGAACTACACTGCAGAACTACACTGCAGAACTACACTAGAGAACTATACTGCATAGCGACACTGCAGAACTACTCTGAAAAACCATACTGCAGAACCATACTGCAGAACCATACTGCATAACCATACTGCATAACCATACTACATAACCATACTACATAACCATACTAGAGAACCATACTAGAAAACTATATTCCATAACTATACTAGATAACTACGCCACAGAACTATACTACAGAACTACACTGCATAACTATACTAGAAAACTATACTACAGAACTACACTGCATAACTGCACTGTATTGCAAAATAATACTGCAGAATTATACTACCATGCATGATCCAATAGGTTATTCACACTGCAACAGCATCATCATCAAGCCGTTGTATTCTGACACCCATTGGATTATGACCTTAACCATTGGTGTCTACCAGAGTGCATTGTGGGAGTTTTGGACTGTCAAGCCAAACTGAAGAAAAAAGACTATTGAGTAAACCTGCTTTTTATTAGAAATCTGCATTCAGATGGGAAGTTGGTGGTACTGTTCATGGGAGTGTTTCTATTGTAATTAGGGTTGCATACTGGTAATTCACCAAAAATGCCAGATGAATTAACAGGTAATCTATGGCAATTTATACTTGAATAACTTTTGAAAAAATGTATCCATATGTAGTAATCATTTTTTATGTATGTGTCCATATTGTCCATGAATTTCTAGTGGATAGACTATGGTTCAAGAGAAAATTGCCCAATTTAATTTTTAAAAGCATCTAATCGACCAATGACATTAATTTCAATTAACTCTGAAACTCTGCATCTCTTCCAACTATTTACTTTTTTCACAACTGCCACCAGTTTGGTGCCAAAAAATCTACAAATACATATTGAAATAGTAAAATAAAAGTGTGTAAAGAAAATATAATGGATATTTGATGCTGAAACTCTCATATTAAACACCAATGGTATTCATTAAATTGCTGGTTTATATTTAGGATAATGTTTTACAGATTTGTATAATTTTAGAATCATCTTATTTGAGTATTTTAAATGTTTTACATGTGATAAGGCCACACAGATGGACAGAGATAATGACAGACACCTGTGGTAATCTGAAGTACCCAAAAGGGCCACTAGATGTCTTGTGATAAATTACATTTAATCCTTTAAAAAGTTACCAAAAAAAATGGTGGTAGTTTACTGGTCAACTTTGAAAGTTTCCAGTAATATACTCTCCGTTTGCAACCCGAACTGTAATGGACAGTTGGTTTTTGTCCACTGGTTTATACATTTAGTTAATGTGAGTAGTATGAATTTAAATGTGCATGAAAATGAATGTATACATGCATGTGTCTGTCAAATCAGTGAATATAAGTAAAAATACTATATCATATTAGCTTAAAATAAAACATTTATTTTAATTTATACATTTGTTATTGGTGAAATGACATTTAATTATACATTCATTATTGTGATGAACATACCGTACCAGTCAAAGGTTTTAGAACACCTACTCATTCAAGGGTTTTTCTTTATATTTACTATTTTCTACATTGTAGAATAATAGTGAAGACATCAAAACTATGAAATACCACATATGGAATCATGAAGTAACCAAAACAGTGTTAAACAAATCAAAAAATATTTCACATTTTAGATTCTTCAAAGTAGCCACCCTTTGCCTTTGACAGATTTGCACACTCTTGGCATTCTCTCAACCAGCTTCACCTGGAATGCTTTCACAACAGTCTTGAAGGAGTTCCCACATATGCTGAGCAGTTGTTGGCTGCTTTTCCTTCACTCTGAGGTTCAACTCATCCCAAACCATCTCAATTGGGTTGAGGTCGGGTGATTGTGGAGGTCAGGTCATCTGATGCAGCACTCCATCACTCACCTTCTTGGTCAAATAGCCCTTACACAGCCTGGAGGTGTGTTGGGTCATTATTCTGTTGAAAACAAATGATTGTCCCACTAAGCTCAAGCCAGATGGGATGGAGCATCGCTGCAGAATGATGTGGTAGCCATGCTTGTTAAGTGTGCCTTGAATTGCAAATAAATCACGACACCAGCAAAGCACCCCCACACCATCACACCTCCTCCTCCATGCTTCATGGTGGGAACTACACATGCAGAGCTCATCCGTTCACCTACTCTGCGTCTCACAAGGACACGGCGGTTGGAACCAAAAATCTCAAATTTGGACTCATCAGACCGAAGGACACATTTCCACCAGTCTAATGCCCATTGCTCGTGTTTCTTGGCCCAAGCAAGTCTCTTCTTCATATTGGTGTCCTTTAGTAGTGGTTTCTTTGCATCAATTTGACCATGAAGGCCTGATTCATGCAGTCTCTTCAAAACAGTTGATGTTGAGACGTGTCAGTTACTTGAACTCTTTGAAGCATTTATTTGGGCTGCAATTTTTGAGGTGCAGTTAACTCTAATGAACTTATCCTCTGCAGCAGAGGTAACCCTGGGTCTTCCTTTCCTGTGGCGGTCCTCATGAGAGCAGGTTTCATCATAGCGCCTGATGGTTTTTGCGACTGCACTTGAAGAAACATTACATTTTTCTCATTGACTGGCCTTCATGTCTTAAAGTAAGGATGGACTGTCGTTTCTCTTTGCTTCTTTGACTTGTTCTTGCCATAATATGGACTTGGTCTTTTACCAAATAGGGCTATCTTCTGTATACACCCCTACCTTGTCACAACAAAACTGATTGGTTCAAACGCATTAAGAAGGAAAGAAATTCGACAAATTAGCTTTTAACAAGGCACACCTGTTAATTGAAATGCATTCCAGGTGACTACCATATGAAGCTGGTTGAGAGAATGCCAAGAGTGTGCAAAGCTGTCATCAAGGCAAAGGGTGGCTACTTTGAAGAATCTGAAATATAAAATATATTTTGATTTGTTTAACACTTTTTTGGTTATTACATGATTCCATATGTGTTATTTCATAGTGTTGATGTCTTCACTATTATTCTACAGTGTAGAAAGTAGTAAAAATAAAGAAAAACCCTGGAATGAGTAGGTGTGTCCAAACTTTGACTGATACTGTGCATCTCATGAAAATATCTTGATTCTGAATAGAGTATAAAAGAGCTAAATCTTAAAGATGAAAACAGATAGTGACAGTGTTGGTATCAGCTTATTTTTGTCAATTTTTTAAAAATGTAACCTTCATTTAATTTATGGGTCTGAAGAATGCAGAGAAAAAAATTAAGTATGTAGAATGCGGTCAAAGGATGCACCTCATGAGGATCTATGAGTGGGGGTTTTCTCTGTGCTAGATACCCTTTCAGTACATGCATTATTCACAATCATAGGTGCCAGCCCAGGCGAGTTCATGATAGTATTGCCAGGTCATTCAGATGGAATCCATGAGCATGCAAGCTCTTTGGTGATGTCCCATCTCTTCAGGGTGATCTGTCACACCTTGCCGTTAAACTACAAAATGTAACACTAACACGCAACTATTTAATATATTCTTCAAAACTATTATGAAACACACCGTGTCACACCGTGTCCCTTCCCCACCAGCCTAACGGGAGGCCTCTATTCAATCCGTATCACAGAAGTTCAGTGTTACAGCGTGATTGAAATTTAAAGGCAACGTTCCCGCGTTAACCAAGACGGCATTCACGGTAAACGCTGCATATGTCGGCGCAATCGGAAATGACCTTGATATTTCTATTGCGCAATCTGTAAAGTGATCTTCAGTGATACAGATTGAATAGAGCCCCTAGTTTTTCACAGGTGTCAGGGTGCTCTCAAACTCGGACTCCTAAACTGGCTGTTTATCTTGTTGAGGACCACGTCTGAGTTGGGCTCTTCCAGGGCAGTGATGGATCTGTCATCAAATGGACTACCTGCAATAGGACACAGAGTTACAGCTTATCCTGCACACAAGTTACTGTATCCAAATCATTAAAGAGGAACACTATGTATACATACAAAAGTATGTAGATACCCCTTCAAATTCATGGAGTCGGCTATTTCAGCCGCACCTGTTGCTGACAGATGTATAAAATTGAGCACACAGCCATGCAATCTCCATAGACAAACATTGGCAGTAGAATGAAAGTCACTGAGCTCTTCAGTAAGGCCAATGTGGCACCGTCAAAGGATGCCACCATTACAACAAGTCAGTTCGTAAGAGTTCTGCCCTGCTAGAGCTTCCCCGGTCAACTGTAAGTGCTGTTACTGTGAAGCGTAAATGTCTACAAGCAACAACGGCTCGGCCGCAATGTGGTCGCAAAGTGGTTCTTGTGCACACACAAGCTCATAGAACGGACCGCCGAGTGCTGAAGCGCATAAAAATCGTCTGTCCTCGGTTACAACACTCACTATCGAGTTCCAAACTGCCACTGGAAGCAATGTCAGCACAAGAACTGTTAGTCGGGAGCTTCATGAAATGGGTTTCCATGGCCAAGCAACCGCACACAAGCCTAAGCTCACCATGTGCAATGCCAAGCATTGATTGGAGTGGTGTAAAGGTCGCCACCATTGGACTTTGGAGCAGTGGAAACGCATTCTCTGGAGTGTTAAATCACGCTTCACCATCTGGCAGTCCGATGGACGAATATGGGTTTGGCGGATGCCAGGAGAACGCTACCTGCCCGAATTCATAGTGCCAATTGTAAAGTTTGGTGGATGAGGAATAATGGTCTGGGGCTGTTTTTTATGGTTCGGGCTAGGCCCCTTAGTTCCAGTGAAGGGAAATCTTAACACTACAGCATACAATGACATTCCAGACAATTCTGTGCTTCCAACTTCTTAGCAATAGTTTAGGGAGGGCCCTTTCCTGTTTCAGCATGACAAAGCGAGGTTCATACAGAAATGGTTTGTCGAGATCGGTGTGGAAGAACTTGACTGGCCTGCACAGAGCCCTGACCTCAACCCCATCAAACACCTTTGGGATGAATTGGAATACCGACTGGGAGCCAGGCCTAATTGCCCAAGTCCCCGCAGCAATGTTCGAGCGGAGAAGAGTGGAGGCTTTTATAGCAGCAAAGGGGGGACCAACTCCATATTAATGCCCATGATTTTGGAATGAGATTTCGATGAGCAGCTGTCCACATAGGTCATGTAGTGTATTTCTGAGATGAACTCCTCTGCGTTGAAGGACCACATATAAAGTCAGCTGGTTATGGTGATTAGACTTCCAGTGTCCTATATTCAAGGGCCAAATTATTCTGGTGATTCACTGTTTATAACTAAATGTATGACATTCTTTCCAATGTCTTTCCGATGAAAGGCCTTTTTTCATGAAGAAAAGCAAACAAGCAACAAGGGAGCCGTGTCACTTATGACAGATGGAATCAGGGAAGCAGCAACTAAACCAGAGATATTGGTGGGGGTGCAGTTAGATGCAGTAACCATTTGATTGGCTTGGCTAAACTGACTAAATCCTACTGTAGAGCAGAGGTGGAAAAGTACTCAATTGTCATAATTGAGTAAAAGTAAAGATACCTCAAGTAAAAGTGAAAGTCACCCAGTAAAATACTACTTGAGCAAAAGTCTAAAAGTATCTGGTTTTAAACATACTTAAGTACAGTGGTAGAAAAAGTAGTCAATTGTCATAAGTACATTCCTTATATTAAGCAAATGAGACGGCACTATTTCCTTATACAGCCAGGGGCACACTCCAACACAGATATAATTTACAAACTAAGTATTTGTGTTTAGTGAATCTGCCAGATCAGAAGCAATAGGGATGACCATGGACGCTCTCTTGACAAGTGCGTGAATTGGACCATTTTCCTGTACTCCTAAGCATTCAAATTGTAACGAGTACTTTTGGGTGTTAAGGAAAATGTATGGAGTAAAAAGTACATTATTTTCATAGGAATGTAGTGAATTAAAAGTAAAACTTGTCAAAATATAAATAGTAAAGTAAAGTGTAAATACTCAAAAAACTACTTAAGTAGTACTTTAAAGTATTTTTACCTAGGTACTTTACACCACTGCTGTAGAGTAAAGGTCATCTCAGAGCCCGTCACAGAGTTCAGAGGTTACATAGGTAATTAGTGAGATGGAGATGAAGGCTTGCTAAGCCATCCCCAGCTCTGCATACAATGGTTTTAATACGATGACATGACACAAGAGTAGACCAGCATGTAAAAAAATATATATATTTCTTTACTGTTTTCTGACTCATACTGGTTGTTAACAAACCCTGATTCCCCCTCCCTGGTTCCCAATGCCTACCTATTCCTCCACTGGGTCGCTTTGAGGAGTCATTGGACAAGAAGGAGAAGATGGAGGAATTGTTGAACTGGGAGGAGTTGTCGGAGTGGAGGGACGTGGCTCTGGTCACTGGCAATGACTTCTTCCCTGTCTTCTGTGTTGCGGTGCGGCTCCACTCTGTGATGAGAAAAGACGAATGAGATGAAACGTTCTGCTCTTTTACCCTAGAGCACTGTGATTTCATAAATGAACCACGTGTAGGTCACTGTTTCATTGCAAGGTGTAGGTCAACAGGTCTTACCTGAGTTCTCCGCCAGTCTCAGTCTACCACAGCAGAGATAAGTCCTCCACTGCCTCCTCACGTTCTCCTTCACAGCGCAGTGGAACACAAAGATGAAGAACCCTGCAAAAGAACACAAGCTCCAGATTAAGTACCAACTGGTTACACACTTCCCCATGAAACCCCACACGCCGTCTGTCCTCTCTGAGAATACAGCATTTAAGGCAGATCTGAAGGAGCTCTAAATCTCACCTTGAAAGGAGTTGAAGATGCAAAAGAGATACATGAAGGGCAGGTTGACGGGCCCCCAGGCGAAGAAGGCAAAGCCCCAGGTGAGACCCAGGAGTACTGTGACTCCAACCACACTGCGCAGGTCCTGCAGCCCGTTACGGTGCCTCTTGTTGTCGGGGTTCTGCCTCTTTATCCGACACAGCTGAACCATCACTACCGCAAACATGACGAGATTCATCAGGAAGATGACACAGAAATAAGCCACAACGGTTACGTAGAAGGCAATGTCGTTCTTCAGCCAGCAGCTGTGGGAGAAGAACGGAGAGAAGATATATGGCTTACAATACAGTATAAAACATATATATAACATATATAAATAATATATATATGGATAATAAGGTGTAGACATATCAGCTATCCTATTACGCAAATGTGAGTATGCATTTCATGATGCCCATACAGGCACTTCATACAAAGACTCCAACTGTAAATCGGCATGTTGAATAGTGAACAAAATGCAAGGGACTCACAAGTCATCTGTGCGGGAGCCATCTACGTACTTCCCGTAGCCAACTAGTCCGTAGTTGTCCTCGTCAACAGCAATGACGACAATGACCACAAGGAGTGGAGTTCCTAGGTTGAGAGACAACAGATTGCATTGAAACCGTAAGAAACGGTCACGTTTACTTGCACACGGTGGCTGTTCTTCACTAACACGAGAAGAAGAAGAAAACAGACAGAATCCTTTCTTCACCTACCCCAGCCAAGGAGCGAGAACTTGAGCATGTAACGTGGTATGTATGTGTTGAAGACCTTGACGAGGGCCAGGTACATGTGGACGGCCTCCAGGCCCATCCAGGTGAAGGAAGCCAGCAGGAAGTAGTGCAGGAACCAGGCGGTGGAGATGCAGAGGCCAACAGCATCAGGGTAGAGGGCCAGCCAACCATCCACCAGGAACACCAGGTTCAAAAACAACAGAGCCACACACAGCTGGATCAGGATCTTAGATGGGATGTCCTTACGCAGTTTCCTACAGGAACACATTGAAACGAATTAAGATTGATATTACATTGATTCGAGCTTGTTTATATGTCTTTGTATTTAGAGCAGCCCTCCAGGTGGGTGTCATCATGGATATCCTGCACTCAGACTCACCCAAATGCCAGGTAGGTGAGCAGAGTGATGGAGAGGAAGATGGCGGAGATACCACAGCCTATGTAGGTGATGTAGGTGAGGATTGTGGCCTGGAGACAACTGGTTATGCCCGTTCTGGACATGTCCTGTGAGAAGAAACAGCAAAAACATGTAATACACATTAAATCATTCTGTTGACAAAGACTGAATGGGAGAGATCCCATTACAACCCTCTATCTCAGAATGGACTCACCAGTAGAACACCAAAGCAGGTGAGATGGTTGCAGACACAGACAGTCTCATTATCTGTGCTGTTCCTGACAGAGCAGCCATCTCGGTTCCAGCTTCCTGAGCCATCTATCAGATTTAAAAAAAACAATTCTATTCATTTTAAGAGGTAGCCTTCGTTTCATGCATCACTGGACTCGAGCTCCCTGCCATCCAGGACCTCTATACCAGCCGGTGTCAGAGGAAGGCCAAACCTTTTTTGCAAAGACTCCAGTCACCCAAGTCATACTGTTCTCTCTGCTACCGCAAGACAAGCGGTACTAGTGCACCGAGTTTGGAACCAACTGGACCCTGAACAGCTTCTACCCCCAAGCCATAAGACTGCTAAATAGCTAATCAAATGGCAACCAGAACAACCTGTATTGACCCTTTTGTTAACTAACTCTCTTGAACTGACTCTATGCACCAACACTGGCCTCTACCCACACGCTCACACATACTTACACTAACATCCCAACACACACATACACACACCAACATACACATACACCCGCACATCCATAACATGCGTGCACATGCATACTGATGCCACACACACTCACACACATATAGACTTTCACACTCACGACATATGTGGCTGCTACAGCTCAGTCTATTATCTAATCCTGTTGCCCAGTCACTTTACCCCTACCTATATGTACATAGCTACCTCAATCACCTTGTACCCCTGCACATTGACTCGGTACCAACTGATACTCCCTGTACACAGCCATGTCATTTGAAATCTTTATTGTGATTCGTTATTCACCGTGTATTTGTTTCACGTCTCACTATTTCTATTTTCTATTTTGTACCTTTAACTCTGCGTTGGTGGAAAAGGACCCGCAAGTTAGCGTTTCACTGTTAGTCTCCAGCTGCTGTTCACCACAACAGTTGATGTTGATTTGACACAAGCGGAACGCTTACCATTCATGCCAAAGTCCCAGAAAACACATGCCACCACGAAATGTGCCTGTGTGGACAAATGATCAATAGACGACAGTGTGTCAAGGATTCATTGGGATGACAAGGTGACAGACATGAAATGCTTTCTCAAAGATGTCACATCCAGGACGCAGGGCATGCGGTTTTGACTCAAATGTACAGTGTGGTGTTTGCTTGACTCACTAAGACAGGTTCAGTGTTTCTCAGGGTGATGACCACGTCCTCCTGCAGAGACTTGATTGATAGGTTGGCCACACTGGCCCCCAGGATTCCACTATTCAGCTTGCTGTCTCCCAGGGCTCGGTCCTGAGAAACAGCATGGAAATAATCTGACAATTACTACACTAGTCCACTAGGGTGTAGTGGTTTTTCAACTATGTCAGGCTTCAATTCTACTCTAGCAGATCGTACAGTGGAATAGGGTACGATTTTGGGGTACCTGGAACACAGTGCTCTTCTGGTAGAAGTTGAACTGGAGTCTGGAGGCCTGTAGCTGCTGCTCAGGGGAGAGGTTCGCTGTGAGGGAAGAGGGGAACGTGACGGACCCCTGAGGGAGGGAGGAAGCCTCTGCTCTCACACTCCTCCTGGCTCTGTTGTCTCCACGGATCTACAAGGGGACACATTTCTCTATGGTTAAAACATAGCAATAAACAGGGGTTATGAGTTGACATACCAGCAGGGCCTCACACTGTACAGGGAGTACCATACCAGATCATACGGTGCTGTGCAAAGATAATACATGCAGAGTGAAGGATGTCTTACATTAGATTTGCATGCATTTTGAGGGCAACCAAGGTTACAGTATTTCCTATTCAGTGTTTCCTTACTAGAAGGTTTAGGTCATACCTGCACACTGTTGGGGTCTCGGATGGAGAAAGATGTTCGCTGGAAATCAGTGCCGTCCACCGTTTTGACGGCGAGAGCGACCGATTCGGTTAAAATCGTAGCCTCTTCCTGAACAACCAGCTTCAGGCCCACAGTATCAACAATCCCAATGATCCTGGTAGAAAAACGAACTGTTACTGACGTGCAGCCTAGCAAAGCCATTGCTAAGTTTTCTTTCCGTTTCGAGAAAATGTAGCCACAGTCTCTTTACAGGCTTTGTATAAGTAATCATTTCAGGTACACCTCAACAGGCAGCTCAACAGGCAGCACAACAGGCAGCACAACAGGCAGAACAACTGAACAACTGTACATTGTTTAGCTCCAGTCAGCTCACTTGGTGGAGGAGGAGGCCAGGGTGTCAGAGGAGACACCCAGCAGGTTGCTAACGATCGTGACAGAGGTTTTCCCCAGAGCCAGGCTGACATTGGGCCCAGCAAGCAGGGACTCTAGCTGGGACACCAACTGGTCCACCTGGGAGGAGTTGAGCTTGGACACATCGCTTGTCAGATCCAGCAACTGGTTGGCCTGCTCTTCATTACTGGCTTCTGTGGTGTTTTGTGCTGTGGGAAAAGGGATCCATAAAAAAATAAGTATGTTTAATGGAAATTAATGTAACAGCAGCAGCTATGACAAGTATAGATCAAAGGTCAGAGTGGGTTAGGATCCCAGTGGTTTACCTGCGGTGGTTGTTATCACTGCTGTCGTGGTGGTCTTTGGGGAGGCTGTTGCGGTGTTTACTGGTGGAAGGACGGGTGTTGATGAGTTTGCAGTGGTATTACCCAGGGGAGTTGTGGCAATGGTCCTGGTTGTGGAGGTGTTTAGCGATGGATGAATGGGGTGGATGGTTGTCATTGTGTTGGTTTGTGTTGTGACAATGGTGCTAGGAGCTGATGTTGTAGTATTTGGAGCTGATGTTGTAGTATTTGGAGCTGACGTTGTTGTATTAGGAGCTGATGTTGTTGTATTAGGAGCTGATGTTGTTGTACTAGGAGCTGATGTTGTTGTACTAGGAGCTGATGTTGTTGTACTAGGAGCTGATGTTGTTGTACTAGGAGCTGATGTTGTTGTATTAGGAGCTGATGTTGTTGTACTAGGAGCTGATGTTGTTGTACTAGGAGCTGATGTTGTTGTACTAGGAGCTGATGTTGTTGTATTAGGAGCTGATGTTGTTGTATTAGGAGCTGATGTTGTTGTATTAGGAGCTGATGTTGTATTAGGAGTTGATGTTGTAGTATTTGGAGCTGCTGATGTAGTATTTGGAGCTGATGTTGTACTATTTGGAGCGGATGTTGTAGTATTTGGAGCGGATGTTGTAGTATTTGGAGCGGATGTTGTAGTATTTGGCGCTGTAGAGGTGCTGTTGGGTGGAGGTAATGTTGTGTTCAATGGGAGGGAGGTGGTGTTTTGTTGTAGAGTGGTGTTGGGTGGAGGAGACCGTGTTGTTGTTGCAGGCAAAGTAGTGCTGGCTATTGGGCTGGGTGAAGTGAGAGGAGGTGTGGGGTATCTGTCACACATTTCATTCGGGAGCAAGCACACAACTTCTCCTTGTTTGCTAAAAAGAGAAAAGAACCGATAAATGTACATCTTTAGTCCATATCCAGTAATTGATGAAGTGTTACAACTTAAATGTACATATAACAATGTGCAACGTGCTTACTCTCCGTCATTTACAGTGTTTAACATGAATACAAAATGTGTAACAAGGGTTTTGCCGTCTTTGAAGCACACAACGCCAGATTGGACTGACCAGACAAATTTTCCATGGCTCTCCTCTACAGTCGTCCAGAACTCCGAGTGGTTGAGGCAGCTCTCCGCCGAGCTGAAGGTCGAATTCAATATATCTCCACTGGATCCTGGCCAGCTACAAATTCCTGTGTGAGATGTATGGACACAAACAAGCAGCCAGACATATTGTATAACGTACATGAACAACTACACAGATGCTCTCTGCCTCCACTTTCCATGGTGGGGCTACTCACCTGCTCGTGTCACCTTTCCGTCATAGTCAATGCCATGCTCATCACTGAACACAGTCATCAATGCAGTGCTGACTGTACATATAGGCACTGAATGTCCAAGGCCCACGATAACCCTGCAGCTTTGGAGACTGGTAAGGAAACAGTAACCGTGTAGTTATTAATAAATATTAAGACCACCATCACTGCACATCGAGGGCAGCTGTCTTGAATGTACTGTAAAGGTTTATGGGCCCGCAAGGATTTATGGGAACTCACTTTGTCTCCGTGCTAAAACATTTCACGTAAGCACACTGTGTGAAAAGAACACAGAACAGGTCTTAAGGTCACACACGACGTCACACCAGGAGTGTGTGACAATAAGTTAGCATATGGTTTATTTACAGAGCAACATAAAACAATGAGAGTTCATGGTGGTGTTGGGTTATTATCCCCAATGCAAAATTACCTGAAAGATAGTCGATATGATGAGCAGAGGACTAGGGGGACTGTAACAGAGAATTATGTCAGGAAAATATCAAACGTGGTGTGGGAGGTATGGTGCTATAGGTACTGTTGGGGTTCATTAAGGCTGTGATGATCGAATTAGAAAGTGTGAGAATATTTGACGTTAAGCAGAGAGAAAACTGTATTAAAACGAATGAAGAAATGAGGACATACCCTGTCGCTGAGGTGTTGTGACAGGGTGGTGGATGTTTTAGCTGTTTAACCTGGGGAAGGTATGAATGAAGAAGTATTTAATACAGGCTGGTAGGTTTTAAACACACACACATATACACGGAGTGGACAAAACATTAGGGACAGCTGCTCTTTCCATGACAAAGACTGACTAGGTGAATCCAGGTTAAAGCTATGAGCCCTTATAGATGTCACTTGTTAAATCCACTATGAACATTTGAACATCTTGGCCATGTTCTGTTATAATCTCCACCTGGCACAGCCAGAAGAGGACTGGCCACCCCTCATAGCTTGGTTCCTCTCTAGTTTTCTTCCTACGTTTTGACCTTTCTAGGGAGTTTTTCCTAACCACCGTGCTTCTACACCTGCATTGCTTGCTGTTTGGGGTTTTAGGTTGGGTTTCTGTACAGCACTTTGATATATCAGCTGATGTAGGGCTATATAAACAAATGTGATTTGACTTGATTTGTTGGTGTGCCATTCAGAGGGTAAATGGATAAGACAAAGTGCCGTTGATGGGGGTATGGTAGTAGGTGCCAGGCGCACCAGTTTGAGTGTGTCAAGAACTGCAACGCTGCAGGGGTTTTCACTCAAAAATAGTTTCTCGTGTGTGTTTCGTAAGAATGGTCCACAACCTAAAGAATATCCAGCCAACTTGACACAACTGTGGGAAGCATTGGAGTCAACATGAGTCAGCTTCCCTGTGGAACGCTTTCAACATCTTGTAGAATCCAGGCCCCAACAAATTGAGGCTGTTCTTGAGGGCAAAATCAGGTGCAACTCAATATTAGGAAAGTGTTCCTAATGTTTTGTACACTCAGTGTATATGCATGCACACAGACAGTGCGCAAGCATGCACACACACACACACACACACACACACACACACACACACACACACACACACACACACACACACACACACACACACACACACACACACACACACACACACACATACAGGTAACTGCTAAAATAAAGGAAACAGCATCATAGTGTCTTAATAGGGCATTGGGCCACTATATTGGAGGGATGTGACACCATTCTTCCAACAAGAAATTCTATAATTTGATGTTTTGTTGATGGTGATGGAAAACACGGTCTCAGGCACCGCTCCAGAATCTCCCATGAGTGTTCAATTGGGTTGAGATCTGGTGACAGATGGCTATGGCATATGGTTTACATCGTTTTCATGCTCGACAAAGATTCAGTGCCCTGTGGATGGTGACAACGTCATCCTATGGGGGGGCATAGCCATGGTAGCCAAAATAATGGCCTGCCCAGCATTTTTATACATGACCCTAAGCATGATGGGTTCTTGATTCCTTAATTAACTCAGCAACCACACCTGTGTGGCAGCACCCACTTTCAATAGACTTTGTATCCCTCATTTACTCAGGCGTTTCCATTATTTGGGCAGTTACCTGTATATGCATATCTGCACTAGCTCACCAGAGAGAAGATGTTTGAAATGTGCAGAGCAGAATCTGTGATCTGTACGTCCAAGGTGTAGCATGCAGCTAAAGAGAGAGGGAGGGAGAGAGAGTTATCACATGGTGGGTGATGAAAACGTGGGTCCATCGCAGAAGCAGCGAACTCATCAGTTGATTTTCTTTCTATTTCACTTACCTGCACCATCGCAATAAGCGAAGTTGTTGCAGAAAATCTTTGCCTCTGAAAAGCAGGAATACGATGCTTTTCAAGATACAGACACGTGTGTGTTTTAAAAACCCACTGAAGGTTGAAACGGCA